>NC_090753.1:16152357-16159857 GCF_036898095.1 Palaemon carinicauda
AACATATATCCATCACAAAAAGATATGCTTCTGTTATAGCAGCAGAAGAGGAAGAGAGACAATGTCGGTTGGAACACTTTAGTGAGGTTATGAAAAGGAGATATGAAGGGAATAATTAGACTGATATACCTGAAGCTCATGAAGACCTCGATATGCCCACGAATGAATTGAGTGTGTTTAATGTCGTGGCTATCCTTAAAAAAAAAAAAATGGAAAGCAACGGGATGCGATTGAATATCTGCAAGGATAATACTGACCGAAAATGAAATTACTCCCAGACTTCTTCAACATTGTTATTTAGAATGTGGCATGGAGAGGCAAAACCTGATGAATCGGAGTTAGAAGTGTTGCTGAAAATAGGACACCTGACTGATTGCAATAATTATAGTGACATATAACTTACGTCACTTGTTACCCTGGATAGGTACGATGGGTCGTTTGCGACCCCGAGCGTCAAAAAAAAAAACAGGTTTTTCTCACGTGACTCACCCCCGTGACTGAATTTGTGGGTGATCGACCTGCAGGAGGTGTCTCCCCTACACGCTCTAGTAGTGTCCAGATGTGCATTGCTGTAGCTGTACTCCTTCCCCGATTTCTGAGACGCGTCGGGGTCGAGCGCGACCGAGTTTACCCTTCTAAGGTAGTTTGCATAATTATCAAAGTTATTACGTATTATGAAATTGTCGTAGAATGGTGCAACTTGTATAGGTTATCAGTTGTGGAAAGTCTTGGTGGATTGTTTGGCTACCATGTGCATGATTTTTTTTTTAGTTAAAATGTCGTTCATCACCACGAGGACCATTTTACCGCGAGTGCCTTTTTTTAATTTTTTTTCATTTTTTTGCCAAGTCATTTTTCCGTAAGATATTGCCAAATAGGGTCGTAAAACTTTTGCTTGTTTAGTGTTGGAAAGTGTGTCTAGATGATCTGGCTACCCATGCATGACTTTGTTTTTGTCAGATACGACGTAGTTATTGGTATATTGGGTATTTAACTGCGGTTACCAATTTTTGTTTTTTTTCAATATTTGTAAAAATTACTACGTAGTAAGGAATTGCCGTATATTATTCATTTTTTTTCATGTTTATGTGTTAGAAAGTGTGCCTTGATGGTTGGGCTAACACGTGCATGTTTTTTTTTTTATCTGAGATGCCGTATATTAGAATGTCGGGCATTTTACCGCGAGTGTCCCTTTTTCATTTTTTTTCATTTTTTTGCCAAGTCATTTTTCCGTAAGATATTGCGAAATAGTATCGTAAAACTTTTGCTTTTTTAGTGTTGGAAAGTGTGTCTAGATGATCTGGCTACCCATGCGTGATTTTGTTTTTGTCAGATACGACGTAGTTATTGGTATATTGGGTATTTAACTGCGGTTGCCAATTTCTGTTTTTTTTTCAATATTTGTAAAAATTTACTACGTAGTAAGGAATTGCCGTATATTATTGATTTTTTTTCATGTTTATGTGTTAGAAAGTGTGCCTTGATGGTTGGGCTAACACGTGCATGTCTTTTTTTTTTATCTGAGATGCCGTATATTAGAATGTTGGGCATTTTTCCGCGAGTGCCCCTTTTTATTTGTTTTGCATTTTTTTTGCTTAGTCATGTTACCGTAAGGAATTGGCAAGTACTGTCGCAAAACTTATATTTTTATAGTGTTGGAAAGTGTTTCTAGATGATCTGGCTACCCATGCCTATTTTTTTTTTAGCCAGATATGGCGTATATATAAGTATGTGTTCGATTTTCCTGTGATTGCCATTTTTTTCGTTTTTTCCCATTTCTTTCAAAATTACTACGTACTAAGGAACTATCACAGAGTAATGATTCCTCTAGATGTTTATTTGTCGGAAAATTTTGTTTACTTTTTTTTTGATTGAATATCATCAAATTTTTTTAGCTAAAATATTATATTGTTTTACATTTTTTTTTTTTTCGATTTTATTTCCCTTCAAAAAAATTTTTGGGTCAGAATTTTAATTTTATAGTCGTAAAATAATCGACAATTATCCAGCAACCCACCATACAATTTTTATGCATATCCAATAATAATTAGATTAGTAAATAACACCTTGAAATTGACATACCCTTCCTACATTTCAAGTGGCAGATTAGGGAGTCTGAGTCAGTGTGGTTGGCGGCCATTTTGTGGACATATCCAAAGCGTAAGCTGCCCTATCTATATATATTCTTGTTCCCTATAGAATTTGTGATATTTTGGTATATTTTTACCTGCATAAATATCATATTATATATTAAATATATGTATTTTTTTACGAAATTTCTAAGTACTCAAAAAATTACCTTTAGATATGGCCCCTGATATAAATGTAATTTACAAAATAATGAAGATTTTTTTACATATTTCTATTTTAGGATAACATATGTTTATTCCCTAAAAAAATTAGCCACTTCCTATTTCATTTGGGTACCCAAAAAAATTCATGAAATTTGGACAAATTTTTTTGGCCAAAAAAAGTTACCCTTTTTTTCTCATTTCAGATCTTCACCTCCATGGGTCTGACTTCATCCAAAATACATCAAGATGTGTCCTAAACATTCAAGAGTCAATTCCTAAAAGGATTTGTGTATATATGTATAAACTTTTTTTTTATGAATTTTTATGTCAGGTCTTTTTTTTTCTACTTAATTTTTTAAAATATTTATAATAAATAGTTTTTCTGCAGATGAGTAGTATTTATCTTTACAGTTGTTTTAAGCATTCATTGAAGTTTTTTTTGGCAAAAGAAAAAAGGAGGTTACTGCAAAAACTGATTTTTCAAGAATTTTTTTTGGCGTCGGGGTCGTTCGCGTCCGAGTATACCCTTAAAGGGGTGTCCGAGGAGCGTACCTATCCAGGGTTAAAATATATAGAATGCTTACCTTCATGAGACCAGAGAGAAAGATTGATCAAAAGCTGAGATATGAACAAGGAGGATTTAGAAAAAGGTAGAAGTTGCATAGATCAGATTTTCTTTTTAAGACATGTTGTACAGCAATACATAGAATATAGAAATCCCTTTTTAATGGCATTTGTCGATTATGAAAAAGCTTTTGATAGTGTGCACCGTCCAATTTCGTTGAGATTCCTACGTTATTGTGGAATTCATCATAAATATGTAAATTTGATTAAGCAAGTGCAAAGTTAAGGTTAATGGAGTCTTATCAAATGAATTTCAAGTGAACACTGGAGTACTCCAAGGGAATGTGTTTTCACCTACCTTGCTTATCCACCTCATGGATTTTGTAATGCGTTTAAGAGTCAGAGATCGTGGAGAAACATTGGACCGGATTGGTGATAGGAATTTTGCAAACTATGGTATGCTGATGATGCTGTCATTGTTAGCAGAACACCACAGGATTAGCAATGGTTGCTTACCAGAATGCATGAAACATCCATCGAAATTGGGCTGAATATAAATAGAAGAAAGACAGGGATAATGGGAAGAGAGTATGCAATTGAAGATTAAATATCATTGTAAGGGGAAAGGATTACTGAGATAGAATCATTTAAGCGTTTTGGAACTATGATCTCCAACACAGTGTTATTACAATGAGACTTTAGTGAAGGGTTGAAAAAAAAAATCAGACAATGGCTAGGTTAAATGAAATTGGGAAATCAAATCGCCCAGAATTACATATAAAAATTAGACTATTCACTTTACTGAAATCAGTGTTATACTATGGACATGAGTCATGGTATGACAATGAAACAATCTCCAATAAATTTGGTAGATTTGAAAACAAAACCCGCAGAAGGAAATGGGAGTTGAATGGCTGGGCAGGATTACAAATGAAACTATGAGAGAGATCACATGGCTGAGCACTATGAAGCGCAAAGTAGACGATAAATGAGGTGTTGAATTAAAAGCTCAAGATAGAGACGACCCGCGAAATATGACCGAGGCCCTCTGCGTTAATAGCCGTTTGAGGAGATGATGATGAATATGATTTATTTATTATTTATTGATTATCATGTATTGATTATTTATTTATTAACTTTATTATTCATTAATTACTTTTATTATTCATTTATTATCTTTTCAATTTATTTTTTCATTATTTTTATTATTTATCTATTTTTCATCTATTTATTATTCATTATGTATTATTTATTTTTTTGGTTTATTATGTATTTGTTATTTAATTGTTCCTTATATATTTATCTATTTATTTATTTATTTATGTATTTATTTATTTTTTATTATATGTTTTTTATTGTTTATTTTTTATTTATTGGTTCGTTATTTAATTATTATTTATTATTATTAAATTTTCCTATATAATTTTTTATTCATTTATTTGTAACTCATTTATTTTTTCATTTTATTTATCTATCATCTATTATCTATTTGTTTCATTTATTGTTTATGATTTATTATATATTATTTTTTATTATAAATATATTATCTATTTATTATTTAGTTATATATTTATTTTTTTATGTTCATTTAATGTTATTTATTTATTATTTTTTATCTATTTATCTATTTAATAATTATTTTTATTTATCAAATGTTATTTATTATTTATATCTTTTAATTTATTATTTATTCAAGATTCATTATTTATTAGTAAGTATTATTTAGTATTTGCTCATTTATTTTCTTATTTATTTACTTATTTATTTATTATATATCCAATAATTTATCATTTATTATTCCTTTATTAATCATTATCTCCTTTTTTATTATTTATTATTCATATATTATTCACTATTTATCTATTTTTATTATATATTTATTATTCATTCATCATTTTCTTATTCATGATTTCTTTATTATTTATTCATTATTTATTTTTATATATGTTTATTATGCATTTATTATTTATTTATCTATTTGTTTTTTATTTATTATTTAATTAATCTTTTATTTTCTATAAATTATTTATTATTCTTATTATTATTCATTCTAATTATTCATTTATCATTATTTTTAATCTTTTTTATTAATTATTCATTATATATTATTTAGTTACTATTATTTTTTTATCTTTTTATTATTCATTTATTTATCATATATACATATATATATATATATATATATATATATATATATATATATATATATATATATATATATATATATATATATATATATATATATATATATAATATATATATATATATATATATATATATATATATATATATATTATATATATATATATATATATATATATATATATATATATATATATATATATATATATATATATATATATATATATATATGTGTGTGTATATACATTTATATATATATATATATATATATATATATATATATAGATAGATAGATAGATAGATAGATAGATAGATAGATAGATAGGTAGATAGATAGATAGATAGATAGATAGGTATATATAATATTTATTTCATATATATCAGTTTTTATTTTCATATTACATAATATCCAGTATATATTTATATATCGTATATCTTTTATTATATATTATGTATTTATTATTCATTAATTATTATTCTTTTCCTATTATTCATGCATTTATCATTTATTTACCAATTGATTTTTTATTTAATCTATTATCATATGATTATTAATTTATTAATTATCATCTATTCATTATAATTTGTATTTATACTCTATTATTTATTTTTTATTTATACGATGTATATTTACTAATTATTATTTACTTACTTTAATTTATCAATTATTTATATTTATTAAATTTTATTATTTGTTAATTTATGAAATTGTTTATTATTTATTTGTTTATTTATCTACTATTTATCTATTTATTTATTATTTAATTAAGTTTATATTTATTATTATTTATCTGTATTTATTTATTTATCGTTTATTTATTTAATTTTTTTTCTAATATTTATTATAAAATATTTTTTTTCCATATATTTAACTATTTATTTATCAATTTATTCATTATTCATTTAATTATCATTAGATGATTAATTTATTATATATCATTTATTCATCATGTTTTTTATTTATACTTTATTATCTATTTTTTATTTTTACGATATATATTTATTTATTATTCATCATTTACTTATTTTCATTGATTATTTATATATATTTATTAAATTTTATTGTATATTTATTTATCCAATTGTTTATTATTTATTTATTTTTTTATTTATTTATCTATTATTCATTTATTTGATTATTATTTATTCTTACGTATATTTATTATTATTTATCTTTATTTATTTATTTATTATTTATTTATTTACTATTTTTTGTAATATTTATTATATATTATTTATTTTCTTTTATATGTAGCTATTATTTGTTATTTATTATTTGATAACCATAATTTATTATCTCTTGATTATCCAATATTTTTTATTTATATCTTATTTATTATTTATATCTTATTTATTATTTATTTTACTATTTACCAATTAATATTTATCTATTTATTCGTTTACAATTATTTATTATTAATAGTATTATTTATTTATCTTTTTGTAATTGATTATTTGTTATTTATTACTTATTTATATCTTTATTATTTATTATTTCTTCAATTATTATTTATTAATCTCTTATTTATAAATTTATTATTATCTATTTTTTTACTATTTATCTATTTCTATTTTTATTTATGTTTATCATTTATCATCTATTTATGTGTTATTTATTATTTGTTTATTATATATTTATTTACCGTTTATTCAATGTTATTCTTTATTTAATATTTATTCATTATTCATTCATCTATTGTGTTCATTTATTTTTTATTCATTTATAATTAGTTTATTATTATTTATATATCATTATTTATAAATTGTTTATGCATTATTCACAATCATTCATATATTTCTATCTACATTTGCCACATCATTTATTTTCTATATATCATTTACTAATCATTTATCTTTGATTTATTTATTAGTTATTATTTATTCATTTATTACTCATTTAATATTTATTTATCATTTTGGTTTATTATTTATAAATTCATTTATTCATATATTTTCTTATTTATTATATATTATTCATATTTTATTATTTATCACTTCTCTCTTTATATATATATATATATATATATATATATATATATATATATATATATATATATATATATATATATATATATATGTATGTATGTATATATATATATATATATAATTTATGTTTTTTAAATTATTATTTATTTATTTTATTGATTATTATTCTTTATTTATCTATTTATTCAGTTATTATTATTTATATATTTTTTTTTCAATTATTATTATTTATTTATTTTTTGTTCAATGGTAATCTAATTATTATTATGTACTATTTATTTTTAATCTATTTATTATTTATCCATCAATTAAATATTCATTTATTATTGTGTATTTATTTCTTTATTCAACATTCGTTATTTATTATTTATTGTTATTTGATTGTTTATTATTTATTTTTGATTATTTATTGTTTATTATTTATTGTTATTTGACTGTATATTCTTTTTATTCTTTATTATTTATTATCTATTATAAATGATGTATTTTTTTTCATTTATCTCTTTTTCTCTAT
>NC_090753.1:16169857-16187357 GCF_036898095.1 Palaemon carinicauda
GAGTTAGAAGTGTTGCTGAAAATAGGACACCTGACTGATTGCAATAATTATAGTGACATATAACTTACGTCACTTGTTACCCTGGATAGGTACGATGGGTCGTTTGCGACCCCGAGCGTCAAAAAAAAAAAACAGGTTTTTCTCACGTGACTCACCCCCGTGACTGAATTTGTGGGTGATCGACCTGCAGGAGGTGTCTCCCCTACACGCTCTAGTAGTGTCCAGATGTGCATTGCTGTAGCTGTACTCCTTCCCCGATTTCTGAGACGCGTCGGGGTCGAGCGCGACCGAGTTTACCCTTCTAAGGTAGTTTGCATAATTATCAAAGTTATTACGTATTATGAAATTGTCGTAGAATGGTGCAACTTGTATAGGTTATCAGTTGTGGAAAGTCTTGGTGGATTGTTTGGCTACCATGTGCATGATTTTTTTTTTAGTTAAAATGTCGTTCATCACCACGAGGACCATTTTACCGCGAGTGCCTTTTTTTAATTTTTTTTCATTTTTTTGCCAAGTCATTTTTCCGTAAGATATTGCCAAATAGGGTCGTAAAACTTTTGCTTGTTTAGTGTTGGAAAGTGTGTCTAGATGATCTGGCTACCCATGCATGACTTTGTTTTTGTCAGATACGACGTAGTTATTGGTATATTGGGTATTTAACTGCGGTTACCAATTTTTGTTTTTTTTCAATATTTGTAAAAATTACTACGTAGTAAGGAATTGCCGTATATTATTCATTTTTTTTCATGTTTATGTGTTAGAAAGTGTGCCTTGATGGTTGGGCTAACACGTGCATGTTTTTTTTTTTATCTGAGATGCCGTATATTAGAATGTCGGGCATTTTACCGCGAGTGTCCCTTTTTCATTTTTTTTCATTTTTTTGCCAAGTCATTTTTCCGTAAGATATTGCGAAATAGTATCGTAAAACTTTTGCTTTTTTAGTGTTGGAAAGTGTGTCTAGATGATCTGGCTACCCATGCGTGATTTTGTTTTTGTCAGATACGACGTAGTTATTGGTATATTGGGTATTTAACTGCGGTTGCCAATTTCTGTTTTTTTTTCAATATTTGTAAAAATTTACTACGTAGTAAGGAATTGCCGTATATTATTGATTTTTTTTCATGTTTATGTGTTAGAAAGTGTGCCTTGATGGTTGGGCTAACACGTGCATGTCTTTTTTTTTTATCTGAGATGCCGTATATTAGAATGTTGGGCATTTTTCCGCGAGTGCCCCTTTTTATTTGTTTTGCATTTTTTTTGCTTAGTCATGTTACCGTAAGGAATTGGCAAGTACTGTCGCAAAACTTACATTTTTATAGTGTTGGAAAGTGTTTCTAGATGATCTGGCTACCCATGCCTATTTTTTTTTTAGCCAGATATGGCGTATATATAAGTATGTGTTCGATTTTCCTGTGATTGCCATTTTTTTCGTTTTTTCCCATTTCTTTCAAAATTACTACGTACTAAGGAACTATCACAGAGTAATTATTCCTCTAGATGTTTATTTGTCGGAAAATTTTGTTTACTTTTTTTTTGATTGAATATCATCAAATTTTTTTAGCTAAAATATTATATTGTTTTACATTTTTTTTTTTCGATTTTATTTCCCTTCAAAAAAATTTTTGGGTCAGAATTTTAATTTTATAGTCGTAAAATAATCGACAATTATCCAGCAACCCACCATACAATTTTTATGCATATCCAATAATAATTAGATTAGTAAATAACACCTTGAAATTGACATACCCTTCCTACATTTCAAGTGGCAGATTAGGGAGTCTGAGTCAGTGTGGTTGGCGGCCATTTTGTGGACATATCCAAAGCGTAAGCTGCCCTATCTATATATATTCTTGTTCCCTATAGAATTTGTGATATTTTGGTATATTTTTACCTGCATAAATATCATATTATATATTAAATATATGTATTTTTTTACGAAATTTCTAAGTACTCAAAAAATTACCTTTAGATATGGCCCCTGATATAAATGTAATTTACAAAATAATGAAGATTTTTTTACATATTTCTATTTTAGGATAACATATGTTTATTCCCTAAAAAAATTAGCCACTTCCTATTTCATTTGGGTACCCAAAAAAATTCATGAAATTTGGACAAATTTTTTTGGCCAAAAAAAGTTACCCTTTTTTTCTCATTTCAGATCTTCACCTCCATGGGTCTGACTTCATCCAAAATACATCAAGATGTGTCCTAAACATTCAAGAGTCAATTCCTAAAAGGATTTGTGTATATATGTATAAACTTTTTTTTTATGAATTTTTATGTCAGGTCTTTTTTTTTCTACTTAATTTTTTAAAATATTTATAATAAATAGTTTTTCTGCAGATGAGTAGTATTTATCTTTACAGTTGTTTTAAGCATTCATTGAAGTTTTTTTTGGCAAAAGAAAAAAGGAGGTTACTGCAAAAACTGATTTTTCAAGAATTTTTTTTGGCGTCGGGGTCGTTCGCGTCCGAGTATACCCTTAAAGGGGTGTCCGAGGAGCGTACCTATCCAGGGTTAAAATATATAGAATGCTTACCTTCATGAGACCAGAGAGAAAGATTGATCAAAAGCTGAGATATGAACAAGGAGGATTTAGAAAAAGGTAGAAGTTGCATAGATAGATCAGATTTTCTTTTTAAGACATGTTGTACAGCAATACATAGAATATAGAAATCCCTTTTTAATGGCATTTGTCGATTATGAAAAAGCTTTTGATAGTGTGCACCGTCCAATTTCGTTGAGATTCCTACGTTATTGTGGAATTCATCATAAATATGTAAATTTGATTAAGCAAGTGCAAAGTTAAGGTTAATGGAGTCTTATCAAATGAATTTCAAGTGAACACTGGAGTACTCCAAGGGAATGTGTTTTCACCTACCTTGCTTATCCACCTCATGGATTTTGTAATGCGTTTAAGAGTCAGAGATCGTGGAGAAACATTGGACCGGATTGGTGATAGGAATTTTGCAAACTATGGTATGCTGATGATGCTGTCATTGTTAGCAGAACACCACAGGATTAGCAATGGTTGCTTACCAGAATGCATGAAACATCCATCGAAATTGGGCTGAATATAAATAGAAGAAAGACAGGGATAATGGGAAGAGAGTATGCAATTGAAGATTAAATATCATTGTAAGGGGAAAGGATTACTGAGATAGAATCATTTAAGCGTTTTGGAACTATGATCTCCAACACAGTGTTATTACAATGAGACTTTAGTGAAGGGTTGAAAAAAAAAATCAGACAATGGCTAGGTTAAATGAAATTGGGAAATCAAATCGCCCAGAATTACATATAAAAATTAGACTATTCACTTTACTGAAATCAGTGTTATACTATGGACATGAGTCATGGTATGACAATGAAACAATCTCCAATAAATTTGGTAGATTTGAAAACAAAACCCGCAGAAGGAAATGGGAGTTGAATGGCTGGGCAGGATTACAAATGAAACTATGAGAGAGATCACATGGCTGAGCACTATGAAGCGCAAAGTAGACGATAAATGAGGTGTTGAATTAAAAGCTCAAGATAGAGACGACCCGCGAAATATGACCGAGGCCCTCTGCGTTAATAGCCGTTTGAGGAGATGATGATGAATATGATTTATTTATTATTTATTGATTATCATGTATTGATTATTTATTTATTAACTTTATTATTCATTAATTACTTTTATTATTCATTTATTATCTTTTCAATTTATTTTTTCATTATTTTTATTATTTATCTATTTTTCATCTATTTATTATTCATTATGTATTATTTATTTTTTTGGTTTATTATGTATTTGTTATTTAATTGTTCCTTATATATTTATCTATTTATTTATTTATTTATGTATTTATTTATTTTTTATTATATGTTTTTTATTGTTTATTTTTTATTTATTGGTTCGTTATTTAATTATTATTTATTATTATTAAATTTTCCTATATAATTTTTTATTCATTTATTTGTAACTCATTTATTTTTTCATTTTATTTATCTATCATCTATTATCTATTTGTTTCATTTATTGTTTATGATTTATTATATATTATTTTTTATTATAAATATATTATCTATTTATTATTTAGTTATATATTTATTTTTTTATGTTCATTTAATGTTATTTATTTATTATTTTTTATCTATTTATCTATTTAATAATTATTTTTATTTATCAAATGTTATTTATTATTTATATCTTTTAATTTATTATTTATTCAAGATTCATTATTTATTAGTAAGTATTATTTAGTATTTGCTCATTTATTTTCTTATTTATTTACTTATTTATTTATTATATATCCAATAATTTATCATTTATTATTCCTTTATTAATCATTATCTCCTTTTTTATTATTTATTATTCATATATTATTCACTATTTAAATATTTTTATTATATATTTATTATTCATTCATCATTTTCTTATTCATGATTTCTTTATTATTTATTCATTATTTATTTTTATATATGTTTATTATGCATTTATTATTTATTTATCTATTTGTTTTTTATTTATTATTTAATTAATCTTTTATTTTCTATAAATTATTTATTATTCTTATTATTATTCATTCTAATTATTCATTTATCATTATTTTTAATCTTTTTTATTAATTATTCATTATATATTATTTAGTTACTATTATTTTTTTATCTTTTTATTATTCATTTATTTATCATATATACATATATATATATATATATATATATATATATATATATATATATATATATATATATATATATATACATATATATATATATATATATATATATATATATATATATGTATATATATAAATATATATATATATATATATATATATATATATATATATATATATATATATATATATATATATATATATATATATATATATTTATATATATACATATATATATATATATATATATATATATATATATATATATGTATATATATATATATATATATGTGTGTATATACATTTATATATATATATATATATATATATATATATATATATATATATATATATATATATATATATATATATATATATATATATATATATAGATAGATAGATAGATAGATAGATAGATAGATAGATAGATAGATAGATAGGTAGATAGATAGATAGATAGATAGATAGGTATATATAATATTTATTTCATATATATCAGTTTTTATTTTCATATTACATAATATCCAGTATATATTTATATATCGTATATCTTTTATTATATATTATGTATTTATTATTCATTAATTATTATTCTTTTCCTATTATTCATGCATTTATCATTTATTTACCAATTGATTTTTTATTTAATCTATTATCATATGATTATTAATTTATTAATTATCATCTATTCATTATAATTTGTATTTATACTCTATTATTTATTTTTTATTTATACGATGTATATTTACTAATTATTATTTACTTACTTTAATTTATCAATTATTTATATTTATTAAATTTTATTATTTGTTAATTTATGAAATTGTTTATTATTTATTTGTTTATTTATCTACTATTTATCTATTTATTTATTATTTAATTAAGTTTATATTTATTATTATTTATCTGTATTTATTTATTTATCGTTTATTTATTTAATTTTTTTTCTAATATTTATTATAAAATATTTTTTTTTCCATATATTTAACTATTTATTTATCAATTTATTCATTATTCATTTAATTATCATTAGATGATTAATTTATTATATATCATTTATTCATCATGTTTTTTATTTATACTTTATTATCTATTTTTTATTTTTACGATATATATTTATTTATTATTCATCATTTACTTATTTTCATTGATTATTTATATATATTTATTAAATTTTATTGTATATTTATTTATCCAATTGTTTATTATTTATTTATTTTTTTATTTATTTATCTACTATTCATTTATTTGATTATTATTTATTCTTACGTATATTTATTATTATTTATCTTTATTTATTTATTTATTATTTATTTATTTACTATTTTTTGTAATATTTATTATATATTATTTATTTTCTTTTATATGTAGCTATTATTTGTTATTTATTATTTGATAACCATAATTTATTATCTCTTGATTATCCAATATTTTTTATTTATATCTTATTTATTATTTATATCTTATTTATTATTTATTTTACTATTTACCAATTAATATTTATCTATTTATTCGTTTACAATTATTTATTATTAATAGTATTATTTATTTATCTTTTTGTAATTGATTATTTGTTATTTATTACTTATTTATATCTTTATTATTTATTATTTCTTCAATTATTATTTATTAATCTCTTATTTATAAATTTATTATTATCTATTTTTTTACTATTTATCTATTTCTATTTTTATTTATGTTTATCATTTATCATCTATTTATGTGTTATTTATTATTTGTTTATTATATATTTATTTACCGTTTATTCAATGTTATTCTTTATTTAATATTTATTCATTATTCATTCATCTATTGTGTTCATTTATTTTTTATTCATTTATAATTAGTTTATTATTATTTATATATCATTATTTATAAATTGTTTATGCATTATTCACAATCATTCATATATTTCTATCTACATTTGCCACATCATTTATTTTCTATATATCATTTACTAATCATTTATCTTTGATTTATTTATTAGTTATTATTTATTCATTTATTACTCATTTAATATTTATTTATCATTTTGGTTTATTATTTATAAATTCATTTATTCATATATTTTCTTATTTATTATATATTATTCATATTTTATTATTTATCACTTCTCTCTTTATATATATATATATATATATATATATATATATATATATATATATATATATATATATATATATATGTATGTATGTATATATATATATATATATAATTTATGTTTTTTAAATTATTATTTATTTATTTTATTGATTATTATTCTTTATTTATCTATTTATTCAGTTATTATTATTTATATATTTTTTTTTCAATTATTATTATTTATTTATTTTTTGTTCAATGGTAATCTAATTATTATTATGTACTATTTATTTTTAATCTATTTATTATTTATCCATCAATTAAATATTCATTTATTATTGTGTATTTATTTCTTTATTCAACATTCGTTATTTATTATTTATTGTTATTTGATTGTTTATTATTTATTTTTGATTATTTATTGTTTATTATTTATTGTTATTTGACTGTATATTCTTTTTATTCTTTATTATTTATTATCTATTATAAATGATTTATTTTTTTTCATTTATCTCTTTTTCTCTATTTTATTCATTGAATTTTTATTCATTTATTCAAGATTTCTTTGTTCAATTATTAGTTTATAATATTACTACTATTTACTCTAAATTTCAATTCATTACTTATTTACTTATTATCCATTAATTATTTAATATTTATTATTCATTATTAATTATTCATTATTTACTTATCTATTTATCATATATCATATATTTCTTTTATCATTTATCTATTATCTATTTATTTATTATTTATTATTCCCTAATTTACTTATTATTATTTGATAGTATCGGTTATACTTAATTATTCATTTGGTTATTATCACTTATTTATTATTATATATTATTTTTCCTCATCATTTATTATTTATTGTTAGTTTGTTTATTATTTATCTATTTATTTTTCTATATTATTATGCATTCATTATATATTATTAATTTCTATTTATTTTTTATTCATTTATTTCCTATTTATCTGTTCATTAAACTTTTTTTTTTTAGATTTATTGGTCATTTATTCATTAATTCAATTATTTATTTGTTTATTATCTATACACTATATATAATTTAATATTTATCATTAATTTATTATATATTATTTATTATTTTTATGGATTATTTATTTATTAAATATATACTAGTAAGTTAACGTTTATTTATTACATGTTTACTTATTATTTACAGTTTCTTAATTTTTTATAATTTTCTATTTATTATTTGATATATAATTATTTACTATTATTTTTCTATTTATTGTAATTTATTAATTATTATCTATTATTTATCATTTATTATTTATTATCTTTTTTATTTATTAATTTATTACTTATTTTTTATTTATATATCATTCATAGTATTTTCATTCATATATTTATTATTTATTTATTTATTATTCATTATTATTATATATTATTATTTGCATATTATTTCATTATTTACTATTTACCACTTATTTCTTATGATTTATTACTTAAAATTTATTATTTAGTTATTCTTCATTCACTTATTATTTATTACTTATTTTATATATAATGTTTAATTATTTTTTATTATTAGTTTAATATACATTTATGTATTATTTATCATTTATTTATGTATATTTTATTTTCCTGATATCCATTCATTTCTTTATTATTTATTTATTATTAAATATTCATTCATTATTCATAGAATTATTATTCATCAATTATTATTCTTTTCTCAATATTTATTTAATTATCATATATATATATATATATATATATATATATATATATATATATATATATATATATATATATATATATATATATATAATTTAATTATTACTTATTTATTTATATATCATTCATTCAATTATCATTTATTAATTTATTTATAATTATTACATATTCAGTATTATTTATAATTTATTGCCTATTTATTAGATATGTATTTATCTATCATTTATTATATATTTGTTTTATGTATTGTTTATTTAAATTCTACTAATCATGTATTATTAATTTTTTTTTTATTTATTATCTATTCATTTTTCTACTTACTATTTATTTATTTAGTTATTATTTATTCAAATGTATATTTATCGTTATTTATATCTGTTTATTCTTTTATTTGTTTATTGATTATTTCTTTAATATTTTTTATATATCTTTTATTATATATTTAATTATTATTTGTTATTCAACATTTATTATTAATTGATTATCATTTATTTATTATTTATTCATTTATTTATCAATTATAATTTATCTATTTATCTATTTATTCTTATTTATTGTTTTTAGTATTATTTTTTTTATATCTTCATCATTGAATATTTATCATCATATATTATTTATTAGTTATTTTTATCTGTATAATATTTATAATTTCTTTATTTATTTTTCGATAATCTATTATTTATGTATTTATTTATATTTATCTATTATTTTATGTATTATTTATTTAAAATTTATTTATCATTCAATATTCATTAATTTTTTGTTTATTGTTTATTTTATTATCTATGTATTTACTGTTTATTCGATAATATTCATTATTTATTATTTATTTATTGTTTAATATTATTTAATATTCATCAGTCATTATTTATAAATTTATTCAATATTCACTATATTTTTTATTTTTTTTATTTATTATTGTCACATTATTTATTTATTTATTTTCTATTATTTATTTTCTATTTATACATTCATTTATTTATTATTTTATTTATTATATATTATTCATTGTTAATTTTTTATTACTTATTTCTTAGTATTAATATATTTTTTTAATTATTTATTAATTTTGTTAATGGTTTTCTTTCCTTTTTTATGTTTATTCTTATTTATTTAATCATATTCACTTATCATTATTCATTTTTTTTCTATTTATTGTTTATTAAATTTTTGTTATTTAATATTTACTTTTATTTTATTTATTATATATATATATATATATATATATATATATAAATATATATATATATATATATATATATATATATATATATATATATATATATATATATATATAAATATAAATATATATATATATATATATATATATATATATATATATATATATATATATATATATATATATGAGGTAGAAATGTATTTTTTTCTATTTGAACACGATGTTGTGTTGATATTTATCCATATATATATATATATATATATATATATATATATATATATATATATATATATATATATATATATATATTATATATATATATATATATATTTATATATATATATATATATATATATATATATATATATATATATATATATATACATACATATTTATATATATATATATATATATATATATATATATATATATATATATATATATATATATATATATAAATATGTATGTATATATATATATATATATATATATATATATATATATATATATATATATATATCATTTATTATTCATTTATTTTTTATTTGTTATTTATTCTTTATTATTAATATATTATTTATTAAATATTATTCAATTATATATTATATATTGTTCATTATTCATTTTTTATTATTTATTATTTATTGTTTATCATTTATCTCTTTTTCCATTTATTCTTTTTTATTTATTTATTCAAGACATCTTTGTTCAATTATTTATTAATTATGTTATTACTATTTATTTAATATATCGATTCATTGTTTATTTCTTTATTATTCATTTTTTATTTATTATTCATTATTTGTTATTTACTTAATTATTTATTATTTATAATATATTTTTTCATTATATTTTATATCATTGATTATTCATTTATTATTTATTGATAATTTATTATTTATTATTTCTTAATTTATATATGATGATTTATTATTATTTATTCATATATTTATTTATTCATTTATTCATTTATTCATTTGTTCATTATCATTCATCTATTATATATTATTTTCATTTCTTAATTATTATTAATTCTATATTACATGTTTATTATTTTTTTATCTATTTATTTATGAATAATTTATTTATTTATATATTATTATCTATTCATTATATATTTTGTATTTATTGTTCATTTATCTTTTATTATTTTTTTTTTTATTATGCATATTTATAATATACTATTTATTCATTTATATTCTATTCATTTGTATATTAAGTTTTCTTCGGTTTATTCATCATTTATTTATATAATCATTTAATTATTTTTTGTTTATCATTTATTTATCATTATTTACTTAATATTTCCAATTTTTCTATTATTTATTTATTACTTGTTTATTATTTAAAAACGTTTATTATTATTTATTTGTTTATATATTTATTATATATTATTTATTAAATGCTATTTATTATTCATTATTTATTATTGATTATTTATTGATTATCTCTATATTAATAAATTATTGTTTTTTTAATATATAATTATTTATTATTTACTGTTTCCTAACTTATTGGATAATTTTCTATTTATTATTTATTTATCTTTATTTATTTATTTACGCAAATTCATTTATTATTATTTATCATATATCAATTATTATTTATTATCTAATATTTACTTTTAATTATTATTTTTATCATTATTCAATATATATAAATTAATTTATATCTCATTTATAATTTATTTATTTAGCATTTATTATGTATTTTTCATATTTATTATCTATTTACTATGCATTCATTATTTATTCAATGTGTTTTTTTATCATTCATTATCTTATTTTTTTATTCATTATTTATTTGAATAATATTTAATTATTTATTATTTACCATTTATTTGTTATTATTTATTTATTACTATTCAATATATATTCATCTATCGTTCACTTATTTTTCATTATTTATTTTATATATATTATTTGATATTTATTATTAGTTTAAATTTTATTTTTCTCTTATTGGTTATTTATTTTGATATATTCTATTTTCCAATATTCATTTATTACCTTTTTATTTATCTATCATTAAATATTTATATTCATATATTTATATATTAATTTATTTATTATTTCATTACTATTTTTAATTATAATCTACTTATCATCATTTAATTAAATTTTATATATTCATTATTTATTTTCTATCTATTATTTATTATATATCATTTGTTTATCGTTTAATTATTTTTATTCATTTGCTTTTTGTCATTTATCTATTTTTTCACTTATTATTTCTCTATTATTTTCTATTAATCATTTTTTTTATTTCTTATTTTCGTTTGTTTATTTATTATTATATCCTTATTGGTAATATTTTTCAAATCATTTATTTATTTATAATTTATATATTATGTATCATATACTTTGATTATTATTTATTATTTATTATTTATATTCTTATTTATTGTTTATTACTTATTTGCCGATTGATTTTTACTTTTTTACATATATATTGTTATTAATCAATCAATTTATTTGTTTATTATCTATTATTTATCAAATAATATTTAAGTTTTAATTATTAATACTTACTAAGTTATTTTTTCTTTATTTGTTGATATTTTTTTCATTTATTTATTATCGATTTATCCACTCATCATCATTCCTTCATATGTTATTTATTATTTATCTATTATCTATTATTTATTATTTTTTATTTATTATTTATTATTTATTTATTATTTAGTATAAGTATTAGTTATTTTTCATTTATTTTTTACTTTTCACCTTTTTATCATTCATTTATTAATTATTTATTTTCATTAATTGTTTATTACTTTATAATTTATCATATATGATTATTGAATATATATATATATATATATATATATATATATATATATATATATATATATATATATATATATATATATATATATATATATATATATATATATATATATATATATATATATATATATATATATATATATATATATATATATATATATATATATATATATATATATAAATATATATATATATATATATATATATATATATATATATATATATATATATATATATATATATATATATATATATATATATACATCTTTTTATAAATTATTATTTATTTATTATTTCTTCATAATTCGTCTCTTATTTTTTTCCATAACTTATTCATTATTCTTTATCTATCATTTGTTTATCATGTATTATTTATTAATTAAGATTTATTATTTATTTATACATTAATTATTATTTATTTATTTTCTAGAATTATGTTTCTATTATAATGCAATTATTATTATTTATTTAATATTAATTGATTAATCATTTATTATTTGATATTTATTAATTTATTTACTATTCATTTATTATTTTATGAATTATGTTTTATTTTTATTTTTCATTAATTCAATTATGATATGTTATTTATTATATTTTTATTATTTCTTTATTATTTTTTGATAATCATTTATTTTATATTAATTTTTTTTTTATTTTATTTTGATAATTATTTATCATTTATCATTTATTAATCATCTTTTGTTATTATTGTTTACTTATTATTTTACTAATTATTATTTATTTATTTTTCATTTATTTCTTATCTATTAATTATTTATTATTTATTATCAAATATTTTTTTATTTATTATCATTTATTTTTTATTAATTTACTATATATGTGTTATTCGTTATTTTTTTTCATTATTTGTTTATATATTATTTAGTTATCTATTTAATATCTATTATTTCTTTTTCTATTAATATTATTTATTTTTAAATTATTCATTAATTATTATTTTTTATTTTATCCCTATTTATTATTTAGTTATTATTTTTCATTTATTCATTAAACTTTATATCTCGTTTGATATATAATTGTAATTTATTTTAAGTTTATCCGTTGTTTATCTATGTATTTACTATATATTTATTTATAATATTTTTTATAATTATTTACTTATCGTTATTTTATCATTTCCTATTTATTTATTTATTTATTACTATCTATTATTGATATTTATATAATAAATATAATTTATTTATTTTGCCTTTTTATTTAGTTATTTTTTCTTAATCTCTTATTTGTTATTCATGATTTATTTTTTATTAATCATTTACCATTTATCTATTATCTATTCATTTATTTATTTATTATTCATTTTCTATTTTATCATTTATTTATTATTTGATATTTTTGTATTTATTTATTATACTCTATATTCACAATTTATTTATTGTTCATATATAATTTATTTTTTTTATTTCTCATTCATCATTAAATTTCTAACTACTATTTATTGTTTATATAATTATTTATTCATCATTTATTTATTATCTATTTTTTACAGATCATTTATCATTGTTTTTATTTATTATTTGTTTAGTATTTAATTTTTATTTTTTGTTATTATTAATTATTTACTTATTCTTCATTTATCATTTAATATTTACTTATTAATTATTTTTTACTATGTATTTATTGTATATGTATTATTTATTATTTATCGTCTATTATCCATATGTTTTTTGTTTTTTATCGGTCATTTTTATCTCTTATTTCATATGGTACAATTTATCATAAATTTTTCATTTATTATTCTTAGTTTATATTTTATCGATCATTATTTATTATTTATCTATTATTATGTATTTATTATTTTTTTTTTTATTGTTCATTTAATATATATTCAAAATTTTTTTATTATTATTATTATTAGAAAATTATCTATTATTCATATACTCATTTTTTATTATTTACTTTTGTCATTTATTATCTATTATTCATGTATTACCTTCTATTTATAATTTATTTATTATTTATGATATAATTATTTATTATTTATTAATTATTTATTAATTATTTATTTATTCATTTATATATTTATTTTTTTATTTGTGTTATATTTTCTATTTATTATCTTTTATTGATTATATATTGGTAATTATTTTTCATTAGCTGTTTATTTTTTATTATTTATCCATTTTTATTTATTTATTTATTCATTTGTATTAATTTTTTATCTTGCACCTGTTATTTAGTTTTTATATATATTTTTTTATAATTCTATTTTTTATTTATTATATATTTCATGATTTATTTTTTTTTTATTTATCTACAATAATTTCCTTTATTATTTATTATTTAATCCATACTTATTATTCATTCTCATTATTATTATTAATCATTCATCATTATCTATTTATTTGGGGTTTATTTATTATTTATTATATATTTATCATTTATTTAATATTTATTAATCATTATTTATTAATTAATATTCATTGTTTATTATTTATTATCTAAAATTAATTATCAATTATTTTTCATATATACACTATTTATTTATTGATAATTTTTGTTATTACTTTTTTTTTTTAAATTATTCATTATTTATCATTTCTTTTTATCATATATTTATTATTTATAACTTACTAATCAATATTCATTTTTTATTTTTATTTATATATTATTTATTATTTGTTATTCACTATTTAAATGATGTTTATTCATTATTGATTAATTATTGTTATCTATTTATTGATTATTCATTATTTATTTATAGTTATTAAAGATTCATTTATTTATCGTTATTTATTTAATATTTATTTGTTTGTATATTTATACATACATTTACTTATTATCAATTTTCTCTTACCTATTTTTTTATTGATTGTTTATTATTTTTTTTTATTTATTATTCCTCATTTATTTATATTTTATTTCTATTTTTTCAAATATCTATAATCTATTCATGATCTATTATCTAATTATTATTTATCTATCCCTTATTATTTTTATCTATTTATTTTCTAGTATTTATTTATTATTTATTATTTTCTTTTATTATATATCACTTAATATATATTATTTATTATCAATTATTTTTTATCCATTATTTACTATTCAATATTTATTATTTTTTTTATTTTTTGCCAAATGATTTTATATATATTATATCTTTATTGATTATTTATTTATTATTTACTATCATTTATTATTTATTATTATCTTCTGATTATATATTATTTTATTAATATTTATTATTATTAATAATATTTTTTTTTATCATTACCTCTGCTCTCTCTCTCTCTCTCTCTCTCTCTCTCTCTCTCTCTCTCTCTCTCTCTCTCTCTCTCTCTCTCTCTCTCTCTCAGTCTTGCTGTAAATCATTTTCTAACGTCAGCAGTGTTATCCTAATAGAAACGGCCACGCTTAGTGATCTGCTGGACTGGTGTTCAAGACCCGCTTAAAATTAATAGTTTCTTATAGCGTTTGTGACCTCATCATCTTTGGGAGTTATGGATGCAGATTTCGGGTTGCCTATAAGTCTAAATGCTGAGTCATAAACAGCCAATGCCTGCCCCTCCCTGGTCCTACCTCAATGGAGTAGATGCTTGGGGGCAGTTAATATGTAGGCATTGTCAGTGTCTATTGCATTGTCCTGTCCCTTGCCTCTCCTAGACACAAGCGACCTTTAAACTTCGCATTGTACCTATGATGTTTTCCTTCAACCGCACACTGGAGCTAAACGTTTAATCAAAAGCAATGCATCTTACTCTTTCTCATTGGAGACTATATGGATTCTAGGCAACAGCTTCAAATATTTTGAGGAGATGTTCCATATCATTCATACAACTGTGAATCTCATTCAAATATATTGAAAACGAATAAATCCTCATTAGTATTAAAAAAGAAAGTAGCTTCAACGGTACCATGATTTGGAGTAAGGTCTTTGATCATCAATGGGAAAATATTTGTTATTTATGGAAAATTTGTTAGTGGACTAAGTTGGGAAGAAACGGATTTGATTACACTGATGTAACAATGATTAGTTAGTGGAGGTAGGCAGGGTGCGTATGTTACTTTCTGGGTTGAAGAGGTAATGCAGTTATTGTATTTATGAACAGAGAGAGAGAGAGAGAGAGAGAGAGAGAGAGAGAGAGAGAGAGAGAGAGAGAGAGAGAGAGAGAGAGAGAAAGGTTGATATCTATGATCAGTGTCACGAAACTGGGATGAAAAGTATCTCATTGAAGCACAAATCTCTCTCTCTCTCTCTCTCTCTCTCTCTCTCTCTCTCTCTCTCTCTCTCTCTCTCTCTCTCTCTCTGCACAAATACAATAACTACAAGACCATCCACAACCTATCAATAACCGAGTACGTAAAACATGGTCTTGAGAGCTTTATTTATTACGTGCACATCGCGTTCTTATTCGTGTGATTTGGTGATCGAACGCTGGTTTCCTTAGTTTTATTGTGTTTGTGTATAGTAAAAAAAACAGACAGACATAAAAAAAGGAAAATAAGATGATAAGACAAATACATAGAACCTATTACACGCACTGTGTGTGTTTACATCTGATACTGATGATACTGATAGAGAAAAATAATTTTGGGAGAGAGACCTATAGACAGAACAACGTTAGAGTGAAACACTTCTAGATAGAACTAAGTTAGAAAGAAAGACATATAGATAAAAAGGAGTTATGGAGAAAGGCATGTAGACAGAAAGAGGTTAGAGAAAAGAGAGATAAAAATATATGGAGAGAAATAGTTAGAGAAAAAGACAGATAGACAGAGAGAAGTTTGAGAGAAAGACATGCGGAAAGAAAGAAGCTGGAGAGAACGAATTATAGACAGGATGAAGTTAGAGATAAAGACATGCGGACAGAAAGAAGTAGGAGACACAGATATATTGTCCGAAAGAAGTTAGAGAGAAAGACATGTAGACAGAAAGAAGTTAGAGACAAAGACAGACAGAAAAGAGAGAGAGAGAGAGAGATAGACATGTAGTCAAAAAGAAATTAAATAGAAAAACATATTTGCAGAAAGAAGATGGAGAGAAAAACAGGACAAAAATAAATAAAAACAAAGACATATAGACAGAAAGAAGATAGAGACCATGACATGTAAA
>NC_090753.1:16192357-16204857 GCF_036898095.1 Palaemon carinicauda
ACTACATTCCAACAAGAAAGGACAATGTCCTAGATTTAGTATTTGTGAATGAGATGAATTATGTTAGAGAAATAATAGTGTATAACACGGGAATTTCAGATCACAATGTCATAGAATTAATAGTTCATTCCAAAGCAAGTGAACGCAGAGAAAAACAAAGCACAAAACTATGGAAGGATATGGAAAATATAATTTCTATGGTAAGAATATAAAAGGGTCAGAAAGAAATGAAGAATTGAACAAAGATTAGAAAAATGTGTTAGTAAGTGATAATATACAGGTAAATATGGATATATTATACAAAATACTGGAGAAAATTGCTGATGGATACCAAGAGACAGAAGGATCTTATTTCAAAAAATTAGAAAGTGGAAGAAAAATCTTGCAAAAGAGAAAAATGTATGGAAAATAATGGAAATAAAAATTAAGATAGAAAATGCAGAAAAAAAAGATCATACGATCGAAGGAAAAGGAAAAAAGAGACTTAGAAGAGAATACATTTACAAAATATCTAGACAAATCCCAAATTACTTTTCTCTTATGCAAAAAAGATGAATGAAGGGAGATTAGAAATAGGCCTTCTAAGAATGGAAGGACAGTTAACGAATAAAAAAAAAACTAAATATGCAACAAATTAGCAGAAAAATGTAAGAGTGAATTCACGTCAAGAATTGCGAATGAGAATAATGAAACAGAAATGAGAGAAGAAAATATAGAATATATAACGGATATAGATATTAATGAAACAGATATTGTGCAGGCTATAAGCGAAATTAAAAATGGATCAGCGGCCGAGCCAGATGGAGTTCCAGCGATTTTGTTAAAAAAAACTGCACACACTATCTCGATGCCACTTGCAATACTGCTAAGACAAAGTGTAGATATGAGCAAGATATATGTTAAACATAAATTAGCATATATAACCCCTATTTTCAAAAGTGGATCAAGACTAGAGGCAAGGAATTATAGACCAGTTAGTCTAACATCAAATATTATGAAATTGTATGAAAGGGTAATAAAAAAGAAAATAAATCATTTGGTTAAAAATAATTTATCTAATATAGGTCAACACGGTTTTGTGCCTGAAAAAAGTACACATACCCAACTGATAGCACACTATGTAAACATATATAAAAATATGAAAATGAAAAAGACACAGATGTAGTATATCTAGAGATTACAAAAGCCTTTGACAAGGTAGACCATAATATATTAGAGAAAATATGAGAAAGCATAATATTAAGGAAAGATAGGAAAATATATAAAAGAATTTCTACAAAACAGAAAACAGATAGTGGTTGCAAATGACGAGAAATCAGATGAAGCTCAGATAAAATCTGGCGTGTCACAGGGTATGGTATTAGCTGCACTGCTGTTTGTTATTTTGATCTCAGACATAGACTGTAAAGTTTAAAGACTCTGTGGTGAGAAGTTTCGCAGATGACACAGGAATAAGTAGAGAAATTACTTGTGATGAAGATAGGAACTCATTACAAAGAGACCTAACCAGATATATATGAATGGTCGGAGATAAATAGGATGGTATTTAACTCCGATAAATTCGAATCAATCAAATATGGAAACAGAGAAAGAATGGTAATTGCATACAGGGGACCTAATAACGAGACAATCACAAACAAGGAAGCAATTAAAGACCTTGGTGTAATGTTAAACAGGAATATGTTATGCAATGACCAAATACCTATTCAGACATTTCAAAACAAGAAAAGCTGAACAGATAATTATGCTGTACAGAACTTATGTAGTTAGTACACTTGAGTATGCAATGCGATATGTTACCCATACTACCAAAAGGATATTGTACAAATAGAGATTGTACAATGGTTCTTTACTGCTAGAATAGAAGGTAAGGCCCTTGACTACTGGGAAAGACTGTAATTTTTAAAATTATACAGTTTAGAAAGGAGAAGAGAACACTACATGATATTACAAGCATGGAAACAAATCGAAGGAATAACTGAAAACATCATGCAGCTAAAAATATCAGAAAGAGCAAGCCGAGGTAGATTAATGGTGCCCTAAACTATACCAGGAAAACTAAGGAGGGCACACAGGACATTAATCCACTACGCATCAGCATCAGTAATGCAGCGACTATTTGATGCGCTGCCAGCTCATCTAAGAAACATATCAGGAGTGAGCGTAGATGTGTTTAAGAATAAGCTCGATAAACACCTAAGATGCATCCCAGACCATCCAAGACTGGAAGATGCGAAATACACTGGAAGATGCAAAATACACCAGAAGATGCTTAAGCAACTCTCTGGTGAATATACGAGGTTCCTCACAAAGAGTGATCTGGGGGAACCCTAATATAGAATAAGGCAATAAGGCTCTCTCTCTCTCTCTCTCTCTCTCTCTCTCTCTCTCTCTCTCTCTCTCTCTCTCTCTCTCTCTCTCTCTCTCTCTCTCTCTCTCTCTCTCTCTCTCTAACTGTGTGTAACTCTCTCTCTCTCTTGCTCGCAGATCTTATTTTCTGAATGCTCCTCGAGTAAATTCACATCGCATTCTCTATTTGGATGGAGTCTTGAATATTCTGGTTTCGTTCTTCGTTCCTCTTTTGTTCCCTAGTTGTTACTCCTATTACTGCATCTCTAGAGAGGACATCAGCTGCCTAGTTAACTTTACCTTCTATGTGGTGAATCCCTTTTATATTAAACTGTAACAATCTTTCAATCCATCTTGCTTGTATAGATGTCAAATCACTTTTATAAAATAAATCATGTAAGGGGCGACGATCACTTTGCAACTTAATCGACAGACCTAATAATAAGAACCGATACCTCTCTAGAACCCAAAGAATAGCCAATGCCTCTCGATTGAATGTACTATAATTCTTTATATCCCCCTTTATTGCCCTGGAATCAAAGCAAATGGGTCGCTCTCTACCTTTATCATCTCGTTGTGAAACTACGCCATCAATAGCTAAGCTACTCGCATCTGGTGTCACTAAAAACAGGCGATCAAATCTAGGGTATGCGAGTAAGTCATTGCTGTTAAGGCAGCTTTCAAATGGTTAAAGGCCCTTTCTTCTTCCACTCCCCAATTTATTACTTCTTGTTTCTTTAAAGCATCTAAGGGTCTCGCTATCTCTCCAAACCCCCTTATGAAATTATGGTAATACCCAGCGAGCACAGAGAACCCAGTTACTTCCTTAGGGATATGTCACCTGGGGAAATCTCTAATAGCTTCTACTTTACTGGGGCAGGGTTGGATACCTTCTGGAGTTATTATGTGACCTAAAACTTGATCTGCTTACAGAAAAATTTCCACTTTGGCAAATTTATTTTCTTACCATTACCTCGCAATGCTTCTAAAACTTTACGAATAATATCATGTTCTTCGGCCGTTTTCCCTGTAATGATGATATCGTATATATAAACAAGAACATTATGGCCAATTAAGGGAGACAAAACTGCCATCATAACTCTAGAGATATGACTTGAGAGCAATATTAACACCGAAAGGAAGAAAATTGAACTGAAATAGTTGATCGTTAGCTATAAATTCCGTTTTGCATTAACTGTCTTCCTGAATGGGTATTTGATAGTATTGAAACTTTAAATCAATAGCTGCAAAATATTTATTATCCCGTACATTCACAAGTGATTCTTCGATCAAGGGCAATGGAAATGAATTATCCTTAGTGACGGCATGTAACTTCCCATTATCAACCCAAAATTTTACCGAGCCATCCTTTTTCCTAACAGCTACCACTGGAGAAGCACAAAGGTATTCGCTCTCCCCGATTATCCCTTGTACCCTCAATTTACTATTTTCCCTTTTGATCTCTCCCTGGAAATGAATGGGTACCTTATAAGGGCTTGACCTGATCGGCTCTGCCTGCCCAGTTTCTAATTGCAATTACATCGGAATAAATGTTAACAATGTCACTAACTACAGGTTGATATTCAGGCACACATAATGTTCGCACATGCATAATAAACTTTTGAGTCCGTTCGTCTCTGCGGGCTAGAGTTGTGGCTCACAAGATCCCATTATTAACAATTTCACATAACTCTAATTCACACATAGAATCACTTCCTAACACAACTTTTTTATATGACAAATTAACTATCGTTATATCAGCTCTGTTCTCTTTTATTTCTGACAAGCCCTCCAAGACTACATGTGCCCATATATTCATGGTGCTGAACAACGACTTTGGTTCCTTCCGAAAAAGGCTGAAACGGGGTCACTGATATGCTTGTAAGTGTCTGGGAAGACAACACTTCTCCTCTTTGAGGTATAGCTGTTACCTTACTTAATCGTCTCTCCGTGCCCGCACGAGCACTTACTCTCTCATGACATTTTATTGATAAAATGCACCCTCCTGCTTTTACTGTTATTGTATCTTTTTCCCCAAAAATGCAGATTTGATTACTACTGATAAAATCAATCCCTAATATAGCCTTAATTCCTGGAATTCCCAAGGTGAGCAGGACAAAAATATCATGTGTAAACTTCACAGATCCCACCTTAAAGTTGACGGTCGTTGTATGGTTTACGTGTAGTTTATTTTCTCCTGACGTGTCAAGGTGGTTGGATGCCGCTGACTGTAGTTGGTTTGAGGAGAATCTTTTTCCAATCAGCGAAACGCTGGTTCCTGTGTCGATTAGCACTCGAATGGATGTATCTGGTAGGTCAATCCAGACTGCTAATATTCCTAGGTGCCCATTATTATATAGGGGGCACATGCCGACGACCTCGCTTGCAATGCTGCAGACCCCTGGTCCTGTCCCTATTGCTGAGTGCGTAAGGTCGGGGGGTACCGATGGAGGTCCCAGTGCCTGCTATAACAAGTCCGTCGTAGTCACTCCCACCGCTGCCCTGGCTGCTGCTTCTGATGTTTTGTAGGGGAGGAGGTGGGGAGGGCATTGATCTCCCTCGTCTCCTCCTTTCTCCGTTTCCTTTTCCTCAGATGTTGGGCGGGGGGTGGTGTGCGTGTGACACAGGCCGCCTACCCTCAGCGTTTTTTGCTGGACACTCTCGAGATAGATGACCATAGGCCTTACAAGTGTAACAGCGGGGTGATCCTTGGGTGGGGCACTCCACTCGTTGGTGCCCCTCTCCCCCACATTACCAACATCTGAAAACTCTTCTCACCTGCTGACTGCATTCTCCCCTCTCTTTCTTTGGGGGTTGGTGAGCGCCTCTCAAAGCTGCCACCTTCTCGGAATGGGGGCAGTTATTCTCAGTCATTTTTCTTCTGGCAAACTGTCTTGAATGTTTTGTATCGTCATCACTACGTCTGCTAACGAGCGATGTCATCGAACAAATAACCACATAAATACGGGATTACTAATCTGCGAATATATTTAAGGGCAATTGCCTTTTTATCACCTTCTGGGAGACTGGCACTTAGGGTAGCTAACGAATCACAATCCCGAAAAATGCAAGTTGCAAAACTAAGAACGGATTCACCATTCTGAATTTTTGGCTTGTAGTTATCTTTTATCTCCGCCTTTCCCGCATTGGGTAAGGCATATTTCTCAATTAAACGTTATTTTCTTCAGTATAAATTCCTAAGCTGTCTTGTGGCCAACACAATACCTCCATTGTCGTAGAATCTTTCAGTAATCTAATTACTTGAATTGCTTTTTCTCTTTCTGAACACCCATATGTCTCTACTTCAAAGTATCTTAAAAACACTTTGATTGATTGAAACCCTTCATTAGCCCGTTGATCTTCAAAAGGCCTATCACATGCCTGGAGTTTTGGCAGTTTCCAAACTACGACGTTTAACATATTATCACTCGGCTGTGAATGGTACTTTCACTTGTGTTCGTTTGAACTTCGGTTATGTATGTAGGATATGCTGTGGTTACGTGCCACTCCTCTTCTCGTTCAACCCAGAATCTGTTCATTAACTCTGCTAGGTTATCTAACCTATTTTCCAAGTCCTGCGTTCTTTTTTCATTCTATATTCTTCATCGGTATCACTATGACCAACTGCTCCTTCGTTTCCATCTCCCACAGCAGCAGCATCTGCTATGTTAGTCTTTGTGTATCTAGGCATCTTGAACTTGTATTTTACCAGCTTAAAGAACAACTTCGCTCACAGCATATACAAACAGACGTATTTGTACACCAGACACCAATATGTCCCGTGTCAACAGATAATGAGACATTGGAAACATGGCTTTTTTTTTCATTTTATTACAAAAAGGCTCGTGAATACACTGTGTACAGCCGATACTCTCCGGTGAATACATTGTCTACTGATCGCTTAAATGGTACTGACTAACCCTCAAAAGCAAGATGCAGTCTTGCCCTATCAACATGCAGAATTGTTAGGTTTTGTGGAATACTCCACTGTGATGGAAATACACTGTCAAACACGTTACCTTATGATTCTAGGGTCATATCGCAGAGGTATAAAACATATATTTTGCATGAATTGCTGAATCTAATATAAAATTTTACTTTAGCGTTAATGTTCATCATCCCACGTACTTTATACTTTTATGGATGTTGTGGCCCTTCCTTTCTACATACCTTCACTAAACATCTCTCCAGGTATTAAGGTCGTTTTATCCTTTCTACTTGTAGATCTGGGGTTTGTGAATCCCTTAATAGAGATTTACTGTAGCTAAAATTAGTGCATAGTGCAAATTATGGGGTATGAAGTTGAATCCTAGCAAAACTCAAAGTATGATTGTAAGTAGGTCAAGGACGGTGGCTCCTCAACATCCGGATCTCAGTATTGATAATGTTTCTTTAAATTTGTATGACTCTTTCAAAATTTTAGGTGTGATTCTCGAGAGCAAATTTACTTTTGAGAAACATTTAAGGTCTGTGTCTTCTTCAATTGCACCAAAAATTGGCCTATTGAGAAAGTCTTTCAAGATTTTCGGTGATCAATCTATTATGAGGAAGTGTTTTAATTCTTTTATTCTACCTTGTTTTGAGTATTGTTCTCCTGTCTGGTCTTCAGCTGCTGATTCTCATCTTAATTTGTTGGACAGAAACTTACGGTCTATTAAATTTCTTATTCCTGATCTAGATATTAATCTCTGGCACCATCATTCAATTAGTTCATTATGCACGTTGCATAGGATTTTTTATAACTCTGACCATCCTTTACATTCAGATCTTCCTGGACAATTCTATCCTGTTCGTAATACTAGGCAAGCAGTTAATTCTAATAGCCAGGCCCTCTCCATCATGAGGCTCAATACTACGCAGTACTCTAGAAGTTTTATTCCAGCTGTTACCAAGTTGTGGAATGATCTTCCTAATCGGGTAGTTGAATCAGTAGAACTTTGGTGTAGTAGGTTGGCCAGGGCACCAGCCGCCCGTTGAGATACTACCACTAGAGAGGTTTTGGATCCTTTGACTGGCCAGACAGTATTGCATTGGACCCCTCTCTCTAGTCACGGCTTATTTTTTCTTTGCCTACACTTACACTGAATAGTCTGGCCTATTCTTTACATATTCTCGTCTTTCCTCATACATCTGACAACAATGAGATACTTAACACTTCTTCACCAAGGGGTTAATTACTGCACTGCAATTTGTTCAGTGTACTTTCCTCTTGGTAAGGGTAGAAGAGACTCTTTAGCTGTGGTAAGCAGCTCTTCTAGGAGAAGGACACTCCAAAATTAAACCATTGTCCTCTAGTCTTGGGTAGTGCCATAGCCTCTGTACCATGGTCTTCCACTGTCTTGGGTTAGAGTTCTCTTGCTTGAGGGTACACTCGAGCACACTATTCTATCTTATTTTTTTTCCTTCCTCTTGTTTTTTTGAAATGGTGTGTTGGGCAGGCTTAATAGAAGGGCCATGGATGCCTGGTGGTTTATCAAGAGGTTGTCTTTTCCTTTTTCTGATTTTTTCTTCTCAAAACCATCCTTACTGTCCTCCCTTCAGTTGAAGTGGCTATCCTGGAGGGTATTTAGCCTTGCATGGTGTATCGGCTCCTCCATGTTGACCAGTTTTTCCGACTTTTTACTATAGTCTATGGATATCATCAATCACTTTTATTATTATTCTGTACATATTGTTTTTGTTTTAATTCTTGTTAATCTAGTTTTTAAGTATGATGTCTCTTTTTTATTTCTATTAATTCTTACGCTGTCTGGAGACATTGAGCGAAATCCGGGACCTGTACGTCCTAGATTTCGTCAATGTCGTCTTCTGTATTGCAATATTCGTGGTCTTCATGCAAATATCCGAGACCTTACAGTTGCGTCCAGACAGTATGATATTCTTTTGTGTTCAGAAACTTTGGTTTCTAATATGAGGCACTCATCTGAGCTCCTTATAACTGGTTTTAAGAAGCCAATAATGCTGAAACGTGATTCCATTCCTAGGGCCAGGGGAATGGCGGTGTATATTAGGACCGAGTACCCTGCTTCTCATAAGTCCTGCTATCAATGTGGATGTCATGAGATTCAGGTAATAAAAGTTTGTGGCAGGCATAATAACTTTTATTTGTGTTCAATCTACCGGAATCCAGACATGGATGATTCTATCTTCGATTGTCTTCTTACCATTATGGCTAAGATACAAGAAGATGATAGAAAGGCTTCGTTTGTCTTTGTTGGTGATTTTAATGCTCACCATAGGGAGTGGTTGAGTTCTATCTCTCCTACCGATCGCCATGGCTTTAGAGCTTTAGACTTTGCCTCGGAATCAGGCTGTGAGAAAATCATAAATGAAGCTACTCACAGGTCTGGTAATTGCTTGGACCTCGTATACACTGACTCCCCTGGCGTTATAACTAGTAAGGTTGGTTCTCCAGTCGGGACTTCTGATCATGCCTTGATTTCATTATTAGTGAAGACTGAGCAGCCTGTCCCTGATATATCATATTCTTGTAAAATTTATATGAAATCCCAAGCAGACTGGAATGGGATTTTGCATGATCTTTTGTGCTTGAATTGGTCACAATTATATAATAGTGTAGATCCTGTTGTCCCTTTGAATGAGAATCTAGTCAACATAATTGATAGGCGTATCCCTTCTCGTGTGCTAAGGTACCGAATGAAGGACAAACCGTGGTTCAATGATGATTGTAGACGTGCTTATTTGGAGAAGCAGGAGGCCTATCACGTTTGGAAGGGTAACAGATCAGATTTGACCTGGAACAACTATACTCAGCTTCGAGCTTTTGCTCAGAGAGTTTATGCCTCAACTGAAAAGGAGTACAATTTAATCATAAAAGAAACCCTCTCTGGTACAACTCAGGAACATAAATGGTGGTCTACCCTTAAATCTGCACTCTTTGGTGTAGATGCAACAGTTCCTCCTTTACTTAAACCAGATGGCTCAGTCACTCACAGTCCAAAGGAAAAGGCAACCCTTTTGGCTGATGTTTTTGACAGTAAACAGAGTAATGAAAAACTTGAACTTCCTCATTCCTGTTTTCCTGAGGCTAAACTAACTAGTTTAGCTTTTCGATCTCGTGAGATTAAAGATCTGTTGATGGACCTTGATGCTTATGGAGGTGTAGACCCTAATGGTATTTTTCCTTTGTTTTTTATAAAGACAGCAGATTTCTTAGCTCCAAAGTTATCTGTTATTTTACGCAAGTTAGCAAGAAGAGGAGCTTTTAGCACTTGTTGGAGAATTGGTAATGTTACTCCTCTATGTAAATGTGTTTGTGGTAGCTCAAGTCCCACTGATTACCGCCCAATTTCCATAACTCCCATATTATCTAAAGTTTTTGAACGTCTTCTGGCAAAACGTCTTAATAGGTTTGCTGAAGGTAATCACCTATTCCCTAGTTTGCAATTTGGTTTTCGGAAAGGCCTTGGAGCATGTGATGCCCTTCTTACAATCTCTAATGCAGTACAGAAATCCCTTGATTGTGGTCGGGAAGTTCGTATGATTGGCCTTGATTTTAGTGCTGCCTTTGACCGTGTTAATCATGAGGCCCTTGTTTTCAAACTGAAACAGTTGGGAGTGGGTGGGTCGTTTCTTAGCATTATTATTGATTTTTTAAGTAGTAGATCTCAAAGAGTTGTTGTTGATGGGCACCATAGTGAGTATAGGAATGTGATATCCGGTGTTCCACAGGGTAGTGTTCTTGGCCCATTACTTTTCATACTATATACACATGACATGTGGTTTGGCCTAGAAAATAAGCTTGTTGCATATGCAGATGATGCTACTCTCTTTGCATCAATTCCATCCCCTGAATGTAGATCTGGGGTTGGTGAATCCCTTAATAGAGATTTAGCTAAAATTAGTGCATGGTGCAAATTATGGGGTATGAAGTTGAATCCTAACAAAACTCAAAGTATGATTGTAAGTAGGTCAAGGACGGTGGCTCCTCAACATCCGGATCTCAGTATTGATAATGTTTCTTTAAATTTGTATGACTCTTTCACAATTTTAGGCGGGATTCTTGACAGCAAATTTACTTTTGAGAAACATATAAGGTCTGTGTCTTCTTCAATTGCACAAAAAATTGGCTTATTGAGAAAGTCTTTTAAGATATTCGGTGATCAATCTATTCTGAAGAAGTGTTTTAATTCTTTTATCCTACCTTGTTTTGAGTATTGTTCTCCTGTCTGGTCTTCAGCTGCTGATTCTCATCTTAATTTGTTGGACAGAAACTTACGGTCTATTAAATTTCTTATTCCTGATCTAGATATTAATCTCTGGCACCGTCGATCAATTAGTTCATTATGCATGTTGCATAAGATTTTTCATAACTCTGACCATCCTTTACATTCAGATCTCCCTGGACAATTCTATCCTGTTCGTAATACTAGGCAGGCAGTTAATTCTAATAGCCAGGCCTTCTCCATCATAAGACTCAATACTACGCAGTACTCTAGAAGTTTTATTCCAGCTGTTACCAAGTTGTGGAATGATCTTCCTAATCGGGTTGTTGAATCAGTAGAACTTCAAAAGTTCAAAGTTGGAGCAAATGCTTTTTTGTTGACCAGGCGGACATGAGTCTTTTTATATTTTATATATGACATATTTGTTGTTGACGTTATTAATAGTTTATATATGATATATCTCTTTTGACATTACCTTTTTTAGAATGATTTATTGTTAATTTGTTCTCTTCAGTTATTTATTTCCTTATTTCCTTTCCTCACTGGGCTATTTTTCCCTATTGGAGCCCCTGGGCTTATAGCATCTTGCTTTTCCAATTAGGGTTGTAGCTTGGATAGTAATAATAATAATAATAATAATAACTTCAAAAGTTCAAAGTTGGAGCAAATGCTTTTTTGTTGACCAGGCGGACATGAGTCTTTTTATAGTTTATATATGAAATATTTGTTTTTGACGTTAATAGTTTATATATGACATATCTGTTTTGACATTGTTGCCTTTTTCAGAATGATTTATTGTTGATTTGTTCTCTTCATTTATTTATTTCCTTCCTTCCTTTCTTCACTGGGCTATTTTTCCCTATTGGGACCCCTGGGCTTATAGCATCTTGCTTTTCCAACTAGGGTTGTAGCTTGGATAGTAATAATAATAATAATAATAATAATAATAATACTAATAATAACAACATGTTCGCATAAATTTTGTTTCTTTCCTTAAAAAACAAGTATGAAACATGAAAGAGAGAGAATATAAAAGACAGAAAATAGTGGCTTTTTAAGAAAAATAATAGAAAATGTTAGAATAGGTAAATAATTAATTATTTCATTGAATAACACTAAGATAATTTTGAAAGAAATTTTTATTCAATTTAACCCATTTACCGATTGAAAATGAATAAGTTTAGAAAAAAAGTTTAATTGGTTGGTGAATATTATTCATCAAAATCAGTCAGCCTAGTACTGGTTAGTTACATCCCTGCGTTATACTCCACCGCATGTTGTATAGGCGAAATAGGACAATAGGAGTCTTGGGGTGTAATTACTGAAGACCTTGCTAATGTAGATCTCTTGGGAAAAATCTTCTCATTCCTATGTAAATCGAGAAATATTTTTCCTGGATTGGAAGATCTTATATTCACAGGAGAGAGAGAGAGAGAGAGAGAGAGAGAGAGAGAGAGAGAGAGAGAGAGAGAGAGAGAGAGAGAGAGAGAGAGAGAGAGAGAGAATTTCACATCAAGGTACAGCCAACCTCTGGAGATGTTCCATCAATGTAGAGGAGCAAAAATGCATTGGCCACGCAGCTGGCGAGACGGAGTAACCAAGAGGGAGATGGAAGAGAAATTGCTTGAAAATCAGGGATTTCTGCTTAGTGTGTTACATGCGGTCTGGGTTTATGCTATTATTTCCATTTGAAAATCTGCTTTAAATTTTGCTCTAAACTACGCATAGGGTTGGAATTTTTTATGTGGTAATATAAATAAGTTATGATATTATATTCTGAACTTCAAGATTATTATTATTATTATTATTATTATTATTATTATTATTATTATTATTATTATTATCAGTACTAGCAGTAGTAGTAGTAGTAATAGTAGTAGTAGTTCTCGGAAGTAGACCCACTTTCAAGCAGGTTTCATTGAAGATTATATCTACATAAGTGACGTTGAGTTTTTAAATGAGCTT
>NC_090753.1:16209857-16212357 GCF_036898095.1 Palaemon carinicauda
TGCATGAATAAAAAAAAAAATCGCAATTAAACAATTTCATAATCTCATCAATTCCATTACAGGAAAATGCTCTTACCACCCACGACCCACTCTAAGTGGATCCTGATATTTTCACCAATAGCTAGTTCTATTAATTCCATTCTTTTATTAGATTCATCTATTCACAGAGAGATTGTAATAAATAAACATTTCTTTTTCCTACTAGAATATATCAAAATTTGTGTTAAAATGTGTGAGAATTTACAAAATTACGCAGCATGCATTAGAAAATAAGCTCCTATCGTTGACTTTGGCGGGTGTTGCTATTAAATTTATATTTATTGTCACGATACTTTATAATATATTTATTCGTTATCATTATGCATTGACAAAAACTATAGATTTGGGTTAATAAATAAATTTCAATTCCCATTACTTGGTATTTGTTTAAATACAATGATGGAATTCGGCCAAAAATGCTTCCGACCAATCAGAAATTAAAAAACTTTTCCTAGCTAAATGGGCACACCTGCGAGTCGATGCAAATCTGCCTCGCTAAAATGAATTGACTATAGTCTTGGGTAGTGCCATAGCCTCTGTACCAGGGTCCTGCACTGTCTTGGGGCAGAGTTCACTCTGTCTTCTCGAAAGGAAGCAGTAGATGTGAACACTGTTCAACCCGAGTAGATAGATTCAATTGGCTGCAACAGTACGTGTGTATATATATATATATATATATATATATATATATATATATATATATATATATATATATATATATATATATATATATATATATATATATATATATATTTATATATATATATATATATATATATATATATATATATATGTATATGTATATATATGCATATATACATATATATATATATATATATATATATATATATATAAATATATATATATTCATGTATATATATAAATATATATATATATATATATATATATGTATATATATGTATATATATGTATGTATATATATATATATATATATATATATATATATATATATATATATATATATATATATATATACATATAAATTTATTTTATTTATATATACGTTTGCCCATATACTTGTGTTTTTCTATAGCTGTGTAAATACATTCCATTCTTATATATATATATATATATATTACATATATATTATATATATATATATATATATATATATATATATATATATATATATATATATATATATATATATATATATATATATATATATATATATATATATATATATATATATATATATGTATATATATATACTGCATATATATATATATATATATATATATATATATATATATATATATATATATATATATATGTATGTATGTATGTATGTATATATATAAAGTTATGACTAGTGACTTCCTTAAATCCCCGAGCTCCAAAACTCACTTGCTTATAATATATAATTTGATAAACAATAGAAAACATCCTAGCTCTGAGAATAATATGAAACTCCCAGACAATAATATATATGAAAAAAATATCTAAAAGGTTACTTTACTCTTAAAACAAAAGGGGTGATTACTTTTAACGGAACTATTCTTAAATCTACCGCTTACTTCGGTTCTTAGTCAGTGGATACGAGCAAAGCACGGAGAAAAGTATTGGTGACCAGAATAATACATACTTTTAAAAAGTATATATATTATATACAAAGCAAACAATTCGAAATCAATACAAAAATTAAATCATTGGAAATATTAAATCTGAACTAAACAATAGACTAAGACAGACTGAGACTTTAAAGACTTTTACAATACATGTTTCACTAGAATTTGATTTAGGAAAATTTTGAATGTTGACACTTAATGAATAACTAGAGCTATACGTATTTTTGTGTGTTTGGGGATTTGGGATACTGTCACTCAAAGTCACCAAATCTTCCAAAAAAAAAATATATATATATATATACATATATATATATATATATATATATATATATATATATATATATATGTGTGTGTGTGTGTGTGTGTGTGTGTGTGTGTGTGTATGTTTGTGTGTGTGCGTGTGTGTGTGCGTGTGTGTCATTACTTCATCATTCACTCATATTTACATTTTTTTTCAATAAGACAACCAAGTTCCCTATTTCAGTTTTTTTTTCTATTTATGGATAACTCTATGATCCTTTCTTCCAGATTCCAAGATACATTTTTCATCTTACAGGCGTTGTGTCGAATGGTGGCTGCCCTCAAGGTGAAAGAATATAAAATCAAAGTATGTTCGGAGAGTGCAGTGCTAATCCTTTTCTCAGTTGCCGCGACGTGTTTAGATCTTATATTTTTCAGAATTCACAATTTTCCTTCCATCAAGAGTCTTCTTAGCACTTTCGTTTATTAAATTTCATACATATCATGAACCATACTATCGTTTTATTTTTTTTTACGTGATAAGTCATGATGCTTATTCAAGACGAGTATGATTCTACTCTTGTTCTACTTTTTTATCTAAAACGGGAAATAATCTCTCAAAATTTGATTAG
>NC_090753.1:16219857-16224857 GCF_036898095.1 Palaemon carinicauda
AACTGTTAACCGGTGCGTTGTCGGTTGAACGTGAAATTGCCTGTTATGTCTTTTATGGCATATTTGCCTGGAGTTTATGTATATATAAACGATTGTTCTGTAATAAGGTTACTCAGTTGCTTTCATCCTTCCTTTGAGTCACAACCTTCTCACGGTTCGTAATAAATTCAATTTCCTATCCAGTGATATATAACATGATATAGGAACGTCATTACCCTGTTTAGCATCTGGAGGTTAATGAACTCGTAAAAATAGTGCATGTTTCATAATTATGTGGCCATAGTTATCCGATTTGTTTTCGTAACCATGATAACAAATGTGACTTAGCGAAGGTGTGCGCTATACTGAGTGTCGGTTCAAGTTTTCATATTTGTTTTGGGAAGTCTTTTGAGCAGTAATGATCATGCAATTTTTTTCTTATTATACCTGAGTAAGAAGTAGATTTTTAGAATTGAAATAATATTAGAATTCTATATTATTCAGCGTGAATGTAAAAAGTAAACATAATAAATTATAAACAAGAGAATACAATAAAAGAATTTACCGGAGACTCAGTAATTATGCAATCAAGTATAAATCATCATTGAACAGTTAATCTATCTGTTTTGAAAATGTTCAAGCATATTCTAGATTGGGATGCTCGACATCCTCAGTATGCAAAGAAAACGAAATATTTGGTTATTATAGCGGATGTGAGAAGATTATTATTGCAGATCAAATTATTAACACAAAATTTCAATAGTTTAAACTCTTTAAATGTCATATCTATTCCATTTCTAACGAGAATAATAAAGATGCAGTATCCCGAATGGCCTGGGGATATGTGGCCAGGAATTGCTTCAAGCTTGTCAATGTCCAAAACAATATTAATAATTGAAGGTATTTTCCTCATGAACAGAGGTTGGGTTTTAATTACATGTGTGACGGGCCGAGAGAAGGTTGTGACTCCAAGACAGGATGAAAGCAACTGAGTGAGTTTATTATAGAACACTGTCCTTTATATACAAAAGCTCAAGGCAACAGGAAATTTCATGTTCAAAATCGACACTGTTACCGTTGAGAAAAACAGACATGTTTATTCAAGTTCTTTTTAGTGCGAGGGAAGAGCGAAGATACAAGCATAATATATACACAAAATGAACTATGTACTATCGTGTGACGCATGGTTGTTACATGGCTCCCCCCATAAAAATGACATACTGTACATGTTAAATAGGGTGCCCTGATCTAGAGAGGCGAACTGTAGGCGGGTCATCTGGCAGGAGATAAGCAGGTTTTAGACGATCAATGGAGACCCAGTCATCTTTACCACGAATATTTAGTAGGAATGCTTTCGGACTGCGTCGGATCACAAGGAAAGGGCCCTTGTAAGGGGGCGTTAGCGGTGGCTTGCTAGTGTCGTTGCGCAGGAAGATGTGCGTTGCAGATTGCAAGTCTGTCGGTATGTGATGCTTCACTGGGGGCTTGTAAGTCTGGCGGCATGGAGTAAATTTTCCCACGACGTGAAATATGCACTGGAGATCATTTGAGGAGGTTGTTGAAGGAAAAAATTCGGTAGGGACTACCAACGTTTCGCCATACACCATTTCAGCTGCCGAGACTTCAAGGGCGTCTTTAGGAGTGGTCCTTAGTCCCAGGATGACCCAGAGAAGCTAAGTAAGCCAGTTGGAATCCTTGCAGCGGGACATCAAAGCTGCTTTGAGGGTGCGATAAAAACGTTCAACCATTCCATTGGCAGCGGGGTTGTAGGCTGTTGTCTGATGTAGGGTGATGCCCAGGAGATTCGCTAAAGATGTCGACAATTGAGACATGAAAGTGGTACTCCTGTCAGAAGTAATATGCTCAGGGATACCAAATCTTGCAATCCATCCTGAGTGTAAGGCAGTTGTGCATGAGGCGGACGTTGCAGTTTTCATGGGAATTGCTTCAGGCCAACGAGTGGTGGGGTCGATGACGGTAAACAGGTAACGATATCCTTGTGATGTGGGTAGAGGGCCTACAACGTCGACATGAATGTGTGCGAAACGACGCTGAGGTTGAGGAAAGGTGCCCACTCCTGGATCCATTGTGTTGAGTTACTTTGGAAGTTTGGCAAAAAGTACAGGCGCAGACCCAATCCTTAGAATCCTTAGAAATGCCGTGCCAAATGAACTTCATCTTGAGCAGCTGGGTGGTAGAACGGCACAAGGGAAGTGAAAGGCCGTGAATGAAATCAAACACCTACCGGCGCATGGGAGCAGGAATCCAAGGTCGTGGACCACCAGTACTGACGTCACAGAGGAGGGTGGTGTTGGAGTCTTCGAGGAGGAAGTCTTCCCAACGGAGGGACGTGCAGGATGTCTTACATGCTTGATACTCTGGATTCTGTCGTTGGGCTTCAGCCAGGGCGTTGTAATCCAATCCCAGTTGAACAGCGGCCAACGTGTTTCTTGACAGGGCATCAGCAACGGGATTCATTTTCCCAGGGACGTATTGAAGGGTGCATAGTATTCAGCCACGGTGGAGAGATGTCGGCGTTGACGGGCGGACCAGGGGTCAGACTGTCAAGTGAAGGCATGCACCAGAGGCTGATCTGTGCAAATGACGAAGGGCGTACCTTCTAAGAAATGGCAAAAGTGTCTGACAGCCAAGTGCACTGCCAGCAATTCGCGACCGAAGGCAGAATAACCCTATTCAGCCTTGGACAGTTTTCAGCTGAAGAAGGCCAATGGGCCGGGCGAGCCGTTGACCATCTGCTCGAGTACTGCACCAATGGCAACGTCTCTGGCATCGGTGGAGAGAAGGAGAGGGGCATGTGGGAGTGTGGGATAGGAAAAGTGAGAGCCGCAGCGGTTGATAAGGCCTTCTTCGCATTGCAGAAGGTCCCTTCATGAAGGGGACCCCTTTTCAGGTCCTTCGGCTTGCACTTGAGCGGGGCGTAGAGGGGACCAAGAGTGGCGGCAATAGCTGGCAGAATACAGTGATAATAGTTGATCATGCCTAAGAATTCCTGCAGAGCTTTGACTGTCGAGGGCACTGGGAAGTCATGAACGGCTGCTACCTTCTCAGGGAGGGGATGGACTCCTTTAAAAGTGATGCCGTGCCATAAGAACGACACTTTGTAGGCGCCAAAAGTACACTTGTCGTACTGGAATACAAGGCCGTTTTGTTGCAGGCGGTCGAGCATGATGCGCAGGTGACGGAGGCGTTCCTCTTTTGAGGAGGAGAACACAAGTATGTTGTCCACATAACATACACAGAAAGGGAGGTCCCTTAAGAGGCCATCTTTGAGATGTTGAAACGTGGCCCCGGCATTACGAAGGCCAAAGCAGGAGTAATTGGAGGTGTATGTACCAAACGGAGTGGTGATGGCGGTCTTGGGGATGTCTTCTACGTTCATAGGCACCTGATAATACCCCTTCAGGAGGTCGAGCGTAGAGAAAACCTTCGCTTTGAGCAGGTAGGAGTCACGTCGGCAATGTTTGGGAGGGGTTAGTGATCCGGTTCTGTTTGCATGTTCAGGCGCCTGTTATCTCTGCACGGACGGAGGGAGCCGTCTTTCTTCAGAACGATGTGTAAGGGTGACGACCATGGGCTGGAGGCCTTTTGGCAAAGGCCCATTTCCTCCATTTCGGCAAACGTCTGTTTGGCGGCTACCAATCGCTTCGGTGCCAGACGTCTGAATTTTGCAAAGACTGGGGGTGCCGTCTTCTTTATATGGTGATAAATACCGTGCTTGGCCGGGGCCGTGGGTGTTTGACGAAGTTCTGGACGGAAAACTTCTGGGTACGACGTGAGGATGTGGGCGTAGGCATCCGTGGGTGCGCTGATGCGAAGAGCGAAGTTGGAGGGGGGCGGGTTGAAGAGATGTCGACAAGTATGAGTCTGCGTTGACAAATCGTCAGTGGGCGACATTGACCAAAAGGTGGAAATAAGAGAGGAAATCTGCACCGAGGATTGGCAATTGGACGTCAGCAACGAGAAATTTTCAGTTAAATTTGCCGTTTCCAAACGATAATGTGAGGTTCTCGTAACCGTAGGTGGGTATCGCAGATCCGTTGGCAGCTACCAAGCGGACGTCGTCGGCAGCCGTAGACAGACTATGTCGTGTCCTGAAGAGTTCCCTTGGCAAAAATCGTACGCCCGTTCCTGCATCATGTAGAAAAAAAAGATTAGATACACAGCGAAGCCCTTTGGTCCCCCAACGGTTGTTTAGAGAGCTGAAAAAGCTTGGCTATATGGGAGAGTGGCGACGGCGAGTACTGCTGCACAAGGTATGTTTTGAAGGCGTTATACGCTATCATCTGGTTCACAAAACCAGTCGGATATTCCCGGGAAGGTGTCCTCGGGTATCACCGCGACAGCATAATCTGCTTTGGTGGTTGAGTGAGTTACGCCCTTGATGAGAAAGTGGACTTCTGCACGCTAAAACCAAGCAAACGCCTTCCCGCTGGCGAATGATCAAAGTTTCAATGGGGCAGCCGCAGCGCCAACATCAGTATAGTCCGCCTTAGTACCAACGATGGAGGGGCGAGGTGGGGTGGAAGGCGGGAAGAGCAAGTTGACTTCCGGGGTCACCCATGTGACTGGCCAAGAGAAGGTTGTGACTCAAAGACAGGATGAAAGCAACTGAGTGGGTTTATTATAGAACACTCTCCTTTATATAAAAAAGCTCAAGGCAACAGGAAATTTCATGTTCAAAATTGACACTATTTCCGGTAAGAAAAACCGACATGTTTATTCAGGTTCATTTTAGTGCTAGGGAAGAGTGAAGATACAAGCATAATATATTCACAAAATGAACTATGTACAATCGTGTGACACACGGTTGGTAAACATGTCATGAGTACGAAATTATTATGAGGTCTGGATATTCATCTTCCCAAGATATTGTACCCAGAGTCTCAGTCTCTCAGTTTCACACAACAGAGACATATTTCATTTCCCACATCAAATCATTCTTCGGTACAGCAGTCACCAAATTGTGGTGTCATATCATGGATCAGATGTGTGTGTATGTG
>NC_090753.1:16237357-16247357 GCF_036898095.1 Palaemon carinicauda
GGTAAGGGTAAAAGAGACTCTTTAGCTATCCTAAGCAGCTCTTCTAGAAGAAGGACACTTCAAAATCTAACCATTGTTCACTAGTCTTGGGTAGTGCCAGTAGCCTCTGTACCATAGTCTTCCACTCTATTGTTTAGAGTTTTCTTGCTTGAGGGTACACTTGGGCACAATATTCTATCTTATTTCTCTTCTTCTTATTTTGTAAATGTTTTTATAGAAGAAATAAAAAAAAAAAAATTATATATTTACCGTTCCTAAAATATTTCATTTATTTTTTCCTTTCCTCACTAGGCTATATTCCCTGTTGGAGCTCATGTTCTTATAACATCCTGCTTTTCCAACTAAGGTTGTAGCTGAGCAAGTAATAATCTCAATTTTAATAATATGATTGAATACCTGATATTGGCGGAAAATGAAGTGACTCCTAGATTATTTACAGTATTATTATGTAGAATGTGGCATGAAGTTGCAGAACCTGATAACTAAGAGCTAGGAGTGTTGATTAAAATGTCAAAAACGGAGATCTGTCTCATTGCAGTAATTACTGAGACATCACACATACATCAGTTGTCATGAAAATATATAGCATGCTTATTCTAAAGAGACTAGAGAGACAGGCTGATGAAAAGATGAGAGATGAACAGGAAGGATTTCGAAAAAGGTAGAAGTTGTACTGATCAAATTTCCTTTTAATTACATGAAAAAAAGCCTTTGATAGTGTGCCACGGCTAATTTTGTGGAGTGGCCTGCATTTTAATGAAGTTCCTCCTTAATATGTAAATTTGATTAAGTCTGTTCATGAGCATAGAAGGTGCAAAGTTGATGTTAGTGGAGTCTTATCAAATGAACTCTCATCAAACAGTGGAGTACTCCAAAGGAATATGTTGTCACATATGTTGTTCATACTTATCCTGGATTTTGTAATGAATAGAGGATTTGGAAATTGAAGAATTTAATTGGATTGGTCATTCGAAACTAGCTGACCAAGTATGCTGATGACGCTGTCTTTGTTAGCAAAACACAACAGGATCTGCAATGCTTGCTTACTAGAATGCATGAAATATCACAGGAGGTTGGGCTTAATATAAATAGAAGAAGGACAGAGATGAAAACAGAATATTCAATGAAAGAAGAAATATCATTGGAAAGAGAAATGATTGATGAGGTAGAATCATTAAATATTTGGAGTTTATTGAACGCTTGAAAAAAGCAGATGAGACAATGGCTACATCGAATGAAATTTGGAAATCAAATAGCCTGAAATTACATATAAAAGTCAGACTATATATCAGTTTAGTAATATCGGTGTTACCCTATGTACACGAGTCCTCGTATGATAATGAAACAATATCCAACAGATTTTGTAGATTTGAGAACAAAGCTTTCAGAAGAATATTGGGGAAAGGATTAGAAATGAAACTATAAGAGTGTTTACTTAAGTGCCATATGAGGAAGATATCATGAGAAGGGTAGAAGGAGATGGTGTAGGCATGCTCTTCGCACTTCCCAAGAGAGATATGTTCATCAATTTTTCAACTGGCCTCCTCAAGGACTACAAGAGCTGGAAGACCCAGATTTACATGGGTGAGGATTCGGAAGCGTGTAGTAGGAGCTCCTGATAGAAACGATTGGCAAAATTTAACTGAGGACCTTTGCGTCAATAAGAATTGGAGGATATCATAATGATGATACTTTCCTTACAGTTTTCCATAAAAATTGCACTTCTGTTCTATTTAAAAAAATGCTTTTTAATTGAATAATATTTAGCTATTTTTCCAATTTTTAATATCATTATGAACCTATTCATAGCCTGACCTGAATCAATCCCTCTCGAAGTTTATTTTCTTTGAATATTAAAAATTAACATTTTATGGAAGCTTACGCTTATCAATGATATGAAATGCAAATGTTCTGCCGTATTATCTATCTTTTTTTCGGATGGTTGAGTACCAAAAGCTGATACGTCTCACAGAAATCAATCATAGATTAAAGAGGAAAAAATGGGGAAATTACGAAGTCAGCAATTGTAAACTTCTCATTCAGCCTCATTTGGATACATATACGACATATAAAAACAACGCACGCATGTATATATATATATATATATATATATATATATATATATATATATATATATATATATATATATATATATATAAATATGTATATATACTGTATATATATCTATATCTATATCTATATATATATATATATATATATATATATATATATATATATATATATATATATATATACATATATATAGATATATATATATATATATATATATATATATATATATATATATATATATATATATGTATATATATATATATATATATATATATATATATATATATATAAATTTTATATATATATATATATATATATATATATATATATATATATATATATATATATATATATATATATATATATATATTTATATATTATATTTATACATATATATATATATATATTTTATATATATATATATATATATATATATATACATATATATATATATATATATACATATATATATATTTATATGATTTTATATATATATATATATATATATATATATATATATATATATATATATATATTTATATGATTTTATATATATATATATATATATATATATATATATATATATATATATATATATATATATATATGATTTTATATATATATATATATATATATATATATATATATATATATATATATATATATATATTTATATATATATATATATATATATATATATATATATATATATATATATATATATATATATATATATATATGTCAAAGGCACACGTGATTTCAATCAATGTAAATATCACCCACAAAGGGCATTTAATACCGAATTCTATCTTGGGAATACATATCCACTTGGAATTCATTTTGTGGTAATAGCTTCTGGCCAGGTGGAGATTCGAAACCCTGCCTGTGGGCCGGATACCATGCCAGCAACGACTCTACTGACTGACCTATCAAGAGAGATGAAAGTTTATGACAAGTCCCCGTGCATATTCCTGTCGAATTCAGGAATCTGTTCATAGACTTGAAATAAACCCATCTCCACCATGATAGCTTAATCGTGAGTTTGCTACACGTGGTTATTTTAAATGAACATATATCACAAGCACACTTGATTTCAATCAATGTAGATATCACCCACGAATGGCATATAATACCAAATTCTATCTTGGGAATACATATCCACTTGGAATTCATTTTATTGTAACAGCTTCTGGCCGGGGGGTGATTCGAACCCCCGCCTGTGGGCCGGAAACCATGCCAACAACGACTCTACCGACTGAGCTATGAAGAGAGATAAAAGTTTATGACAAGTCCCCGTTCATATTCCTGTCGAATTCAGGAATATATTTATAGACTTGAAATAAACCCATCTCCACCATGATAGCTGAATCGTGAGTTTGCTACACGTGGTTATTTTAAATGAACATATATCACAAGCACATGTGATTTCAATCAATGTAAATATCACGCAGGAATGGCATTTATTACCAAATTCTAACTTGGGAATATATATCCACTTGGAGTTTATTTTATGGTAACAGCTTCTGGCCGGGTGGAGATTCGAACTCCCACCCTGTGGGCTGGAAACCATGCCAGCAACGACTCTACCGACTGAGCTATCAAGAGAGATAAAAGTTTATGACAATTCCCCGTTCATATTCCTGTTGAATTCAGGAATCTGTTTATAGACTTGAAATAAACCCATCTCCACCATGATAGCTTAATCGTGAGTTTGCTACACGTGGTTATTTTAAATGAACATATATCACAAGCACACTTGATTTCAATCAATGTAGATATCACCCACGAATGGCATATAATACCAAATTCTATCTTGGGAATACATATCCACTTGGAATTCATTTTATTGTAACAGCTTCTGGCCGGGGGGTGATTCGAACCCCCGCCTGTGGGCCGGAAACCATGCCAACAACGACTCTACCGACTGAGCTATAAAGAGAGATAAAAGTTTATGACAAGTCCCCGTTCATATTCCTGTCGAATTCAGGAATATATTTATAGACTTGAAATAAACCCATCTCCACCATGATAGCTGAATCGTGAGTTTGCTACACGTGGTTATTTTAAATGAACATATATCACAAGCACATGTGATTTCAAGCAATGTAAATATCACCCACGAATTATATTTAATACCAAAATCTATCTTGGGAATATATTTTCAATTGGAATTCATTTTATGATAACAGCTTTTGGCCGGCTGAAGATTCGAACCCCCACCTGTTTGCCGGACACCATGCTAGCAACGACTCTACCGACTGAGCTATAAAGAGAGATAAAAGTTTATGACAAGTCCCCGTACATATTCCTGTCGAATTCAGGAATCTGTTCATGGAGTTGAAATAAACCCATCTCCACCATGATAACTGAATCGTGAGTTTGCTACACGTGGTTATTTTAAATGAACATATATCACAAGCACACGTGGTTTCAATCAATATAAATATCACCCAGGATTGGCATTTAATACCGAATTATATCTTGGGAATATATATCCACTTGGAATTAATTTTATGGTAACAGCTTCAGGCCGGGTGGAGATTCGAACCCCGGCCGTGTGCTTGAGATATATGTTCATTTAAAATAACCACGTGTAGTAAACTTACTATTCAGCTATCATGGTGGAGATGGGTTTAGTTTAAGTCTATAAACAGATTCCTGAATTCGACAGGAATATGTACGGGGACTTGTCATAAACTTTTATCTCTCTTGATAGCTCAGTCGGTAGAGGAAGCGACAAATATTTTCATATGGTCAAAGACGTATCATCTTTTAATCACCTGAAGGTCACAGCCACCTTGAAGGAAAAATAACTTCACTATAGTTGCTACTTGGTAAGTTTGTAACTTGTCAATTGATTAATGATGAATTTTGCACATTTAGACGTATTTTTTTTTTATATATTTCAAATAAGCTATATATGTTAATACATTAATGTCTGGATTCTTTTACCGACCTTTTTTTCTAAATTTATTAATACAACAAAATTGTCGTTATACTCACTAATTAACAGCTCCACCTCTATTCACCAATCAAGCAGTGATAACTAAGATGAATTATTATTATTATTATTATTATTATTATTATTATTATTATTATTATTATTATTATTATTATAAACTAAGGGGCAACTCTAGTTGGGAAAGCAAGAATCTAGAAACTCAAGGGCTCCAACAGGAAAATATCTTAGTGAAGAAAGATAATGAGGAAATAAACAAGCTATAAAAAATTTCAGTAACGATCAAAATAGGATATTTTAAGTACAGTAACAACATCAAATTATATCTTCGATTTGTAAACTATAAAACCTTGAAGCATGAGGAAGAGAAGTACGATAGAATAATATACCCTAGTGTATCTTCAAGCAAGAGAACACGAACTTAAGCTTGTGAAAGACGATGGTATGGTGGCTAAGGCACTTCCCTAGACTAGAGAACAATGGTTTTATTTTGTACTATCTTTCTCCTAGAAGAATTGCTTACCCTATGCTATTTATTATTTTTTTCCTTTTAAATTCCCTTATATAAATGTGAACGAATTGAATGTAGGAATCGGTTTGCAGTCTTAGAGTCTTTAAGAGAAGAAGCGCAGATAATTATAAAAAAAAAAAAATTATGATATTAAGAACATATAACAGTCAGTTGGTATGAGAGTTTTGGGACGTAGTCAAAAGGAAAAGGTCATGGATATCAAATGATACTTGGGATACTATAAAACAGAGAGAAAAACAAGAATTGATTGCTGAAATTTTTTCTAGGAAGTAATGAGAATTTTAAGGTGGAGCATTCTAAGTATATATTCTAGTATTGATAGTGAGGTCAAAAGAAAAGCCATGAATGACTGAAGAGAATATTTAGACACGAAAGAACACGAGAATGACAAAGCTATGAATTAATGGATAGGCTATGGATCAAGAATCACTCATAGAATTATTAATGGAATCTCTCCTATGGCAAAGAAGAAGAAGCATATATCCATTAAAAACAGAGGTCGATCTGTCAAACAAATGAAGATGAAGAAAGACAACGTTGGATGGAATACTTTAGTAAGGTCATAAATAGGAGATACGAAGGTAAAAATTTCATTGATATACATCAAGCTGATAAAGGCCTTAATGTGCCCATGAATGAAATCAGTATATTTGAAGTCAAAACAATCTTAATAAACTCAAGAGAGGGAAATCCCCAGGATCCAATGGAATAATTACTGAGATGATACTGTCTCAAAATGAAGTGAGCCACAGAATACTCACAAAATTATTATGTAGAATGTGGCATGAAAAGACAATTCCTGATGAATGGGAGTTAATAGTGCTGGCAGGAAAATAATATAAAAACAAGACATGATTGATTTCAATAATTACAGAGTTATCAAACTTACGTAAATTTTTATGAAAATATGTAGCATGCGTCTTCTAAGGAGTCAAGACAGAAAGATTTATGAAAAACTGAGAGATGAACAAGCAAAATTTCGAAAAGGTAGAAGTTGCACTGACCACATTTTGATTTTGAAATATGTTGTTCAGCAATCAGTAGAATATAGAAACCCCATTTTTGATGGCATTTGTGGTCTATAAAAAGCCTTCGATAATGGTTACCGGCCAATTTTGTGGAGAGTACCACGTTATTATGGAGTTCCTCTCAAATATGTAAATATGATTAAGTCTGTTCATGAGAAAAGCAAGTCGAATATTTGGAGTTAAAAGGCAGGATAGGATTAAAAATGAAACTACAAGAGAGATTAACCGAGAGCTTTATGTGGATGAGACCAAACTTTCAAATGGGCTCCATAAGGCACTAGAAAAGTAGATGATGATGGGAAAAGTATTGATTTAAAACCTCAAGATAAATGCGACTTACGAAATCTAACCGAGGGCGATTACGTCAATAGCTGTTGGAGGAGATAATAATGGTAATTATTATTATTATTATTATTATTATTATTATTATTATTATTATTATTATTATTGTTATTTCTATTATTAAATGCTAAGCTAGAACCCTAGTTAGAAAAGCAGGATGCTATAAGCCCAGGGGCCTCAAAGGGGAAAATAGCCTAGTGAGGAAAGGAATTAAAGAAACTAAAATATTTTAAGTATAGTAACAACTTTGAAATAAATGTTTCCTATAAAAACAATAAAAACTTTAGCTAAACAAGAGGAAGAGGAACTAGATAGAACTGTGCCCGGGTGTACCCTCAAGCTAGAGAACTCAAACCCAAGACCATGGTACAGAGGTTATGCACTACCCAAGACTAAAAAACAATGGTTTTGGAGTGTCCCTCTCCTAGAAGAGCTGCTTACCATAGCTGAAGAGTCTCTTCTAGCCATACTAAGAGGAGAGTAGCCTCTGAACTATTACGGTGCAGTAGTTAACCCTTAGGTGAAGAAGAATTGTTTGGCAATCTCAGTGTTGTCAGGTGTGTGAGGACAGAAGAAAATTGTAAAGAATAGGCCAAACTATTCGGTGTCTGTGTAGGCAAAGGGAAAGAACCGTAACCAGAGAGAAGGGTCCTATGTAGTACTGTTTGGCCAGTCAAAGGACCCTATAACTCTCTATCGGTAGTATATATATATATATATATATATATATATATATATATATATATATATATATATATATATATATATATATATACACACACACACACACACACATATATATATATATATATATTTATATATATATATATATATATATATATATTTATATATATGTATATATATACATATATATATATATATATATATATATATATATATATATATATATATATATATATATATATAAATATATATATATATATATATATATATATATATATATATATATATATATATATATATATATATATATATATCTTCATATATTAACGAAATACAGATGTCAACACACCTAAGTTTAAAAAAAATATTTTTAAGTAAAGACTAGGAAGGCAATTAGAGAGAGAGAGAGAGAGAGAGAGAGAGAGAGAGAGAGAGAGAGAGAGAGAGAGAGAGAGAGAGAGAGAGCTATTCCACTATGCATCTTGAGCTATAATATAATTACAGATACATATAGCAAGATTTCATGTCATGGAATTATCTATTTCTTTTTTTAGATTTCTATATTATCTATCAAAATAGTGAACACCTATTTTGATAATGGAATAATGAATATGCAATAAAAACTGACTGAACAAAATTACCCCTACGACCATTGCGTCAAGCTAAAGAAATGGCTTTATGATATAGCATTTTCATCAAAACGTCAAAGAAAATAATCATTATGTTTCATGCGAAAATATAAATACACCATCAATTTATTTTTCTTGGCTTGAGGAACTCCTATGCTTTCATTTATTCAGTATCGGTTTGGTGATAAAAGAATTTAATGCCTAATATATGTTTATCACTGGTTTTTCAGTCCTATGTGTGATAGTACCTGAATTGCAGCCATTAAAGTAAAGTAAACTAAGTATTCTGTTATAAAACAGTGCAGTCACGTACTTAGTATTTCATCAATGGCTCAGAGATAATTATTGAGTTTTATTTATAGGTAAAAATACATATTACAAGTCTTTGCCCAGTCTTGGAGAACTACTATGTCTTAATTTATGCAGCAAGAGTTAATTTTTTTATTGAGAAAAAAAAATTAATGACACATCAATGTTAAAATATTTTTATTCCTGTCCCCTGTGTTTTAAAACCAGAAAATTGGTTCTTGAAGTAAAGTAAGTATCCAGTTAACCAATACTCTAAACTGTCAGCTTCAATTGCACGTGCCAACTTATTTCACTTCAAAATATTATAAAAAGAAAGAGTTATTATAAGATACTTACTCTCGTAGTTGACTCGATTTAAACCTTATTAAATTGTCTCTTTATATTTGGTTAAATTCGGCGACAGTCCAAGTTTTTCTAATATTTTATAAGCATAAACATTATAAAAGTCAATCGAATCACCCTTTTTCATTACAAAGAATAAAAAACGAAATTAAAAGGAAATCAATTGTTTTGTACATAGTAGATATATTGCTTTGAAGGAAAATTTACCATCTCTACAATTCCTACAAAACACGAACTAAGGATTTTACATTGCAAATAAAAAAGAAAAATATTGCTTATATTTTGTATTTTAAAAGTATCTAGCTTAGAATGAACATAGATCCATAATGAAGGTGGTAAGAAAGTCGATCTAAATAGCATTTTTCATTACAGAAACAAAACAAAATTAATTTTTCTGTAAATGACTTTGAAGCAACAATGATTTATATTACAAATGAATGGATCATCTAATGGGGAAATTTTGGCCTTGTTAATTGGGAATACTTTGATTTTGGAAACGAAAATAACTTGATTTTTGAAATGAAGAACAAATCTGTTTTGGAATCAAGAATTATTTCATTTCAGAGAAGACAGTAACTTGATTTAAAAACCAGGAATAACTGGATTTCGGAATAGAAGAATTACTTGATGTTAGAAACTAGAATAATTTAACCTCGGAATCGAAATAACATGATTTTGAAATCTGGAATAATGTGATTTCGAAGTAGAAAGTTACTTGATTTTGGAAACAGGAAAGATAGATTTAGGAATTGTAAATGACAACTTCAAATTTAGGAACCACTTGATTTCTGAATTGAAAGTAACTTGACTTCGGAATCAGGAATAATTTGATTTTGGAATAAAAAATATCCTTATTTCGGCATCTGAAAGCATTTCATTTGGAAATGTAAATATTTTCCCATCAAAATCACAATTATCATATTACATTGTTTTAAAATTATCGAATAAAAGAATAATTTCGTAATTGAAAAGTTATATGCTTGTAAAATCTATAATACACAAACACACACATGTGCGAGCAGACATTCACACACATATATATACAGTGTATATCTATCTATCTATCTATCTATCTATCTATTTATCAATATATATATATATA
>NC_090753.1:16257357-16259857 GCF_036898095.1 Palaemon carinicauda
GACATCGACCTAAAATACCAGGACTTACGAACAAGAACGTCATAAATATTCAAAAAATATTAATCTTAAGCTATCAGGTTCATACAGATTGGTTTATTAACAATGTAGGGGAGAGCGAGTGATGACATAAAAGAAAAAAAAAATATCATAGCGGACGAGCGTTTATGAAACACTGGTGGTACAGCATAATCGGGACTTTTAAGAAATTGCAAATTTCCCTTTACTGAACTCTCTCTCTCTCTCTCTCTCTCTCTCTCTCTCTCTCTCTCTCTCTCTCTCTCTCTCTCTCTGAAAAGAGACAGACCTAACCAGAATCAAGACAATATAAGTCCTGGATGCTATAATTGTGACGAATTTAATCACCATCAATCGTCTTGTCGCTACGACCACAGAATCCGATGTAACTTCTGCCACGGATTTGGTCACAAGCAGCGTCTTTGTCGCCGCCAGGCTCTATAGGGTAACGGCCAAGAAGACAGCGCCGCAAAAATCTGCGTGGATACTACGAACACAGAAATGGCTCTATGAAATCTTTTAACTATCGGCGAAGTGGAATTATTAATTCAAGAAAGAAATATTGACATTTTATGTGTAAGTGAAACCTGGTTGGAGTCTACTTTACAGGACAAATTTGTTCACATATCTGACTTTAGTATTTATCGTTGTGATCATGGATGAGGTGGGGATCATGTATTTATGTGCGAAATTATTTAAAAGTAACAAACATTAGAAATAGTAATGATAAAGTAGAAAGAGTAGAAGATATATGGATTACTGTACAACAAAAAAAGCTACCGTCATTTATTGTAGGATGTGTATATCAACATCCAAAAGCACTTGTCTCCTCATTTGAATATATTAAAGATACCTTTAGAGAAATGTGTTTACGTAGGAAGCCTGTTTTTATTCTTGGGGATTGAAATGACGACCTTTTTGTTCCCAATAACAGATTAAGTAAAATTTTGTATCAGTTAAACCTTCACTAATTTCATCAATTAATAAAGGAACTGACAAGGATAACAGACACTTCTGCTACATTACTAGACGTTGTAATTACGAACAGACTACAAATGGTTTCAGATGCCTGTGATTTCTAGCTCAATTGCCGATCACGAGATGATTACAGCTAAAATTAAAATTTCTAAGCCAAAAAGCCTCCCAATAGTAAAGACATACCGTAATCTGGTAAATTATGATCCAAAAATTTTTCGTGACAACTTCCTTATTGGAAACAGACTGTGTAAATACCTAAGAGGATACTTTTAGCAGAACTCTCATTGATAGTCTAAATGAATGTGCTCCATATGTAACTAGAGAAATTACCTGGCCCTAAGCTCCCTGGATAAGTAGCGATGTTAAAGAAGCGATGCAAGTTAGAGATGCCCTTCAAAAAAGGTTTAAGTGTGAGAGAATGAACGAAACATTACGACGTCAGTATAAAGATGAAAAGAAATGTACACAGGTACTTATTAAGACAAATAAAATGAAACACTTTAAAGACAAATTCTGTAATTGTCAAGGAAATATACGTATTAAATGGAATATTGTTCATGAAATGATTCCAAACTCAGATGTCAATAACCATATATTCAACTGTGACAATAAAATAGAAAAGGCTGAGGAATTTAATGAATACCTTTCAAACGTTGGAAAGACTTCTTATGAGAAATCACAAGAGAATTTTCATGCTAGGGGTTTGATACCGGTAAATAACGAATCAAATGAAGATATGATTAGATTTTTTAGACCTCAGCCACTTGATGTTGATACAGTTATTCTCACAGTAAAGAATTTAAATTACACAAATTCAGTAGGATCAGATGGAATACCCCTTCGTTTCATTCAGGATGCCTTACCTGTAATAGCCTTTTATTTAACAATAATAATCAATACTTCAATAATAACTGGTGTTTACCCCGATAGATGGAAGCTGCCACATGTTGTACCATTTTACAAGAGTGTCGACCCAGAAAACGTTGAAAACTACCGACCTGTATGTCTTCTTCCTAATTTGTAAACAATTATAGAGAAAATAGTAACAAATCAAATACTTGAATATCTTGAACAAAATAATTTATTGTCCAAATATGGATTTAGACCTCATCTCTCTACTGAAATGGCATTACTTAAGCTATCGGAAAGGATTTATAAAAATACTGAACAGTAAAGGGTAAACTTAACTTATATTGTTAGATCTTTCAAAGGCATTTGATAGCGATAGCCACGATATTTTGTTAAATAAGTGTAGGAAAATGAAAATAGATTTTTTTTGTTTTATTAACTATTTACAAAATCGTTTTCAAATAGTCAGACTAGTTAATATTTTCTCTTCTCGTAAACAAGTACATTTTGGAGTTCCCCAGGGCTCTATTTTAGGCCCCGTGGTCTTTCTTATTCCCATCAATGATATGGCTGATTTCATATAAGACTATTTCAAAGATTTCGCAAAATTTTTAGAAGGCTATCTTCTCGTACAATATGCAGACGATAGTCAATTTTC
>NC_090753.1:16272357-16274857 GCF_036898095.1 Palaemon carinicauda
AGTCTGTTGGTATGTGATGCTTTGCTGGGGGCTTGTAAGTCTGGTGGCATGGAGTAAATTTTCTCACGATGTGACGTATGCGCTGGAGATCGTCGGAGGAGGTTGTAGAAGGAAAAAATACGGCAGGGACGACCGACGGGTTACCATACACCATTTCAGCTGCCAAGACGTCGAGGGCGTCTTTAGGAGTGATCCTTAGTCCCAGGAGGACCCAGGGAAGCTGAGTAAACCAGTTGCAATCCTTGCAGCGGGACATCAAAGCTGCTTTGAGGGTGCGATGAAAATGTTCAACCATTCCATTAGCAGCGGGGTTGTAGGCCGTTGTCTGATGTAGGGTGATGCCCAGGAGATTCCCTAATGATGTCCACAATTGAGAGGTGAAAGTGGTTCCCCTGTCAGAAGTAATATGCTCAGGGATACCAAATCTTGAAATCCATCCAGAGAGTGAGGCAGATGTACATGAGGCGGATGTTGCAGTTTCCATGGGAATGGCCTCAGGCCAACGAGTGGAGCGGTCGATGACGGTAAACAGGTAACGATGTCCTTGTGATGTGGGTAGGGGGCCTACAACGTCGACGTGAATGTATGCGAAACGACGCTGAGGTTGAGGAAAGGTACCCACTCCTGAATCCGTGTGTCGATGTACTTTGGAAGTTTGGCAAGAAGTACAGGCGAGGACCCAATCCTTAGCATCCTTAGAAATGCCGTGCCAAATTAACTTTGCCTTCAGCAGCTGTGCAGTAGAACGGCACGAGGGATGTGAAAGGCCGTGAATGAAATCAAACACCTGTAGCAGCTGTGCAGTAGAACGGCACGAGGGATGTGAAAGGCCGTGAATGAAATCAAAGACCTGTCGGCGCATGGGAGCAGGAATCCAAGGTCGCGGTCTGCCAGTACTGACGTCACAGAGGAGGGTGGTGTTGAAGTCTTCGAGGGGAAAGTCTTCCCAACGGAGGGACGTGCAGGATGTCCTACATGCTTGATACTCTGGGTCCTGTCATTGGGCTTCAGCCAGGGCGTTGTAATCCAATCCCAGTTGAACGGCAGCCAACGTGTTTCTTGACAGGGCATCGGCAACGGGATTCATTTTCCCAGGGACGTATTGAAGGGTGCAATTGTATTCAGCCACGGCGGAGAGATGTCGGCGTTGCCGGGCGGACCAGGTATCAGACTGTCGAGTAAAGGCGTGCACCAGAGGCATGTGGTCTGTGCGAATGACGAAGGGCGTACCTTCTAAGAAATGGCGAAAGTGACGGACAGCCAAGTGCACCGCCAGCATTTCTCGATTGAAGGTAGGATAACCCGATTCTGCCTTGGACAGTTTTCTGCTGAAGAAGGCCAATGGGTGGGGCGAGCCGTTGACCACCTGCTCGAGTACTGCACCAATAGCAACGTTGCTGGCATCGGTGGAGAGATGGAGAGGGGCATGTGGGATAGGAAAAGTGAGAGCCGCAGCAGTTGATAGGGCCTTCTTTGCATTGCAGAAGGCTGCATCTTGAAGGGGACCCCACTACAGGTCCTTCGGCTTGCCCTTGAGGGAGGCGTAGAGGGGAGGAAGAGTGGCGGCAATGGCTGGCAGAAAACAGTGATAATAGTTGATCATGCCCAAGAATTCCTGCAGAGCTTTGACGGTCGAGGGCACGGGGAAGTTCTGAACGGCTGCTACCTTCTCAGGGAGGGGGTGGACACCTTCAGGAGTGATGCGGTGCCCTAAGAACAACACTTCGTTGGCGCCAAAGGTACACTTGTCGTACCGGACTACAAGGTTGTTTTGTTGCAGGCGGTCGAGCACAATGCGCAGGTGACGGAGGTGTTCCTCTTTTGAGGAGGAGAACACAAGTATGTCGTCCACATAACATACACAGAAAGGGAGGTCCCCTAAGATGCCATCCATGAGACGTTGAAACGTGGCCCCAGCATTACGAAGGCTAAAACAGGAGTAATTGAAGGTGTATGTTCCAAACGGAGTGGTGATGGCAGTCTTGGGGATGTCTTCTGGGTTCATAGGCACCTGATAATACCCTTTCAGGAGATCGAGCGTTAAGAAAACCTTTGCTTTGTGCAGGTAGGAGGTCACGTCGGCCATGTTTGGGAGGGGGTAGCAATCCGGTTTTGTTTGCATGTTCAGACGCCTGTAATCCCCGCACGGACAGAGGGAGCAGTCTTTCTTCAGAACGATGTGTAAGGGTGACGACCATGGGCTGGAGGCCTTTTGGCAAAGGCCCATTTCCTCCATTTCGGCGAACGTCTGTTTGGCGGCTGCCAATCGTTCCGGTGTCAGACGTCTGAATTTTGCGAAGACTGGGGGTCCCATCGTCTTGATATGGTGATAAATACCAATGTGACGGTGCCGAGAGAGAGGTTATGACTCAAAGGCAGGATGCAATCAACTTAGTTGTATTATTAAAGAACACTCTCCTTTATATACAAATCCTCAAGGCAACAGGAAAATTCATGTTCGAGAAATGACAATGTTACAGAGGAGAAAAGCAGACATGAA
>NC_090753.1:16284857-16287357 GCF_036898095.1 Palaemon carinicauda
ACATCAACATCGCACGATCATAGTTACTTAACAAATATATGTTCATAAAACACACACACAATAAATCACACACACACACAAACACAAACACACATACACACACACACACACACGCACACATACACACACACACACACACACACACACACATATATATATATATATATATATATATATATATATATATATATATATATATATATATATATATATATTATACGAACAGATTTGTGTAACGATACGATATTAAATAGAAGACGTTCCTTATATTCCGATCAAAATGGAGACTGAAATAGGCACTTATTGCTCTGTATAAGAAAATAGGAGATATTAAAGTCAAACTCTGAGATATTTCAAGAAGCATAGAGATGCACCGGAGAGAGAGAGAGAGAGAGAGAGAGAGAGAGAGAGAGAGAGAGAGAGATTTTACATTTTACATTCTATTTGGCTTAAATCCTTTCGTTCCGTCAAGATAAGTTGCTAATAGGTGCTGAAAACTCTTTCTTTTGTGGGATTTAGGTGAAATTATCAGTTTCTTTAGACTTTTACGAATCACAGTTTGACGTTTGGGTCTATGGTGCAATTAAACATTGTCGCCTGTCTTCTGAGGAATATTATATCACATTTGTGTGCAGGAGATTTGCAATATGTTTAGTTTTATTTGGATAACAAACCATTGCCGTCGATCATTGATTTGCAATTTGTAGGATCACGAAATTCCATTTTATTTGGTTGCTTATTTTTTGGTTTGTTTAAGTAAAGAATCTCCCAAACATCTGTGATTTCACTAGTTATTGACACCATGTAATACATAATCAATCAATGTGAAATCAGCCTTTGGGAAAATAATAATGTACACTTCAATATCAATATATTCTTTGAAGTTCCCAGATGTGATGAGCTACTCCTTCCAATCTCTCCCATAGAATAAAAAGCAGGTGTCTGACTATATATTGAAATGTAAGTATATATATATATATATATATATATATATATATATATATATATATATATATATATATATATTTATATATATATATATATATATATATATATATATATATATATATATATATATATATATATATATATATATATATATATAACAGGTGAGATGGCCATGTCGTCCTGATGGAATTTCCTATAGGGTAGCTTCCCAGGGTATATTACAACTACGGCGATATTCCCAGAGAATTTACCTTAAGGTACCCAGAATTCTAACTCCTGGAGCGAATATCCCTAATGAAAGGGATATCGCGACATATCAGAGGACGTATTCTTGACACGCCACATGGCAATCTGCACCCCAAACAGAGATAACACATCGAGGGGTCAATTGGCAAGAAACGAAAACGGGAAAGAAAAAGGGGGAGCCGCTCCCAAGGCTCCCTCTTCTCCAGTTTCGTAAGCGTGCCTTGCGCCAATCCTGGCGCCATCTGTATTCCTTGTAGCGTACACGAGGTGCTACAGATACTGTATGTAGGGAGGGGTCCTACAGCCCTTTCATAGAAAGGGAAGGGCAGGTCCATAAGGACGACATGGCCATCTCACCCCAAAATAGATTTTTCGCTTCGCTCAAAATCCGTTTTTTGGGCTCAAGCCATGTCGTCCTGATGGAAGTATACCAGAGCATTACTGTATCAGTGGATTCTCAGAACGTGCCGTACTCCCCGGAGGTAATTTTTCCCGGTCGACTAGACCTAGAAACCTAAGATGTTACCGTTATACATCTTTTCAACTAACCATAAACCATGTTAGAGCTTCCTGCCCCCTACAGGGAAGAGTCCTACTAGACTCTGGAAAAGTCTCGAAGAGTACATATACCTATGTATGAATACCAGGCAAGCTAATATAGTGGTCTCACCCTATATTAAGTACAGCATAATTTGTAAAGAACCACTGCGTCAATATGAAATATCGACCAGTTCTCCGCACAATACTTTTATTGGATAAAGGTTTATATCCGCATAGGAGAAAACTTGTAAAACCGCCACCGTCCCCTTCTGGGACGGAGTCCTCCCGTTAAGGGAAAGCATAAACCAATGCAACATAGCTTGCATACAGGAACAATCTATTAGAATTATCCCAGATAAATATACATAGAATGAATGCTCAATTATATCAATAAATTGACACAGGTGAAGGAGACGCAAGGTTCTCAAGAACAAGTTTATTGATAGGTAAACAACCGATGCCAGCCAGCAGCAAAAGAACCAGAGGACTACGACTGCCCGGCTGCCGGGTCGGGTACAGCACTAGAAGAAAACAGAATGGATGCCGGGATAAGAGCGTAAACTACCTCCAAGCCCGGCAATCCGAAAGAGTGCATATACGGAAGGGGAGAATCTAATTCAGGCTTCCTGACCAATGCCGTCTGGCTCTACAGGCAGGCATGGATGAGGGACCAAGGGAGGTCCGGGCAGCACTCAAAGCAGAAGACCCTTGCCGGCCGGCAAAGGACTGAGTCAATTCCACATCCTAACCTATCCTAGGTCCAGAT
>NC_090753.1:16307357-16314857 GCF_036898095.1 Palaemon carinicauda
GAAAAAACTAAAGATTTGGCTCAAAACATTCTTTGTATACAACAGCTACTGTAAATACGACACACAAAGCACTGGACTACCAAAAGCAAAAGCCATCAGCTTTTGTTTCAAAGCAACCCCCCTTCCCCCTCCCCAACCTCGTCATATGAGTGTTCTTCTCGTGATGACATCGTAGATTGCCGCAGCACGAGCTCGAATTCCCTATGTCTAACGACTCTTCACGACCCCAGAAGTGGAAGGAACATTTTCATTAATTTCTTTTTAGTACGATTTGGATCACAATTTTTTATTTTCAGGTATATTTTTAATTGTAGACATCAATACGCTGGGGTGGCTCTCTTTCGGATACTAATCACAATATCGGTATAATTTGTATTAAAATCCAAGAAACAATCTACCTATGATGAGGGATATATGTTTTTCTTTTCTGACGTGGCCTTTACATAAAGAAAACTTTGATATTATACTCTAATGATTTCAATAATTATTAATTAATGTTTATTTCATAAACTTTTGACATCTCTATAACAGATAATTTAAAGTTATATATTCTTTTCAATAAACATATTAATAAATTAGAAATGAAATGAAGAATGCTTAATATGTAATGACCTTACGCAATAATTTGGTGCTGGCTGTAGATTTCCGCCCCACCCCGCAATAAAAGAATAAAAAAATGATTTACAATCATTTATAATGGCTGCACATACACACACACAAACATACACACACATGTATATATATATATATATATATATATATATATATATAAATATATATATATATATATATATATATATATATATATATATATATGTACATATATATATATATATATATATATATATATATGTATTTATATATATGTGTATATAAAAATTTATATATATGTATATATAAATTTACATATATATATATATATATATATATATATATATATATATATATATATATATATATTTATATATATATATATATATGCATACACACACACGTGTATATATATATATATATATATATATATATATATATATATATATATATATATATATATATATATATATTTACTGTTTATATGCATACACACACACGAGTATGTATATATATACAGTATATATATATATATATATATATATATATATATATATATATATATATATATATATATATATATATATTTATGTATATATATATATATATATATATATATATATATATATATATATATATATATATATATATGAATATATATAAGCATATATATATATATATATATATATATATATGTACTGACTCTCCACCTCCTACCAAGGCTTGTCACGGATACCGGGATTGACCGTGTTAAAACGTACACAAACTTAAGAAAACGCGAAAATGGACAAAAAAGTGGCCAAAATGTCATGGAGCAGCAAGATTCAGGCAAACATAGTTTAATCAGAGTTTAAAAAAGAAATTCAATATACATTTTTTTTTTTGGCCAGGGAAAAGGAAAATACACTAAATTAACAGTATTAATACTAATTTCGTATAAACCATTTATATTTGAGTAAAAAATTAACTATTCATTCCTTTTATATTATTATAACTAAAACTTTTAACATGTTAAAGCGATAGAGTGGTATAGAGTTACGAGTCGGTGTTTAAATTTAGCAGTAAGCGTTACGAAATTATCATAACATTTGTAGAATATATTTCACAACATTAACCTATAATCTTTTTAAGAAATTAACTACCATTTTCAGAGAAAACATAATCCCGGTAGATATATCATTCCACTTTTCCTTATTTAGTACTAAAATTTCCTTTATATATATATATATATATATATATATATATATATATATATATATATATATATATATATATATATATATATATATATATATATATATGTGTGTGTGTGTATATATATATATATATATATATATATATATATATATATATATATATATATATATATATATATATATATATATATATATATATATATATATATATATATATATATATATACGTTTCAGTCTGCGGTTTATCACGGATCGAAGTACGTTCCATTCAGGCCAGTCACGTTCTTGTTGGTAGCGATACGTTTCATCCGTTTTTATAAAAGTTCCGACACAATTTCCATTTTGACGAGGTGTTTTACGTTTGAAACGTAGACGTCGGGCCACATTTGTGCGTAGAGTATAAAATCAAATCCCAAACCATTTGCAATCATTCCGAGACATCATAAAAAAAAAAAAAAAAAAAAAAAAAGGGTCTTTTTGCAGCTTTTATTTAGATAACACATTATTTGTGGATGAATGATTAAAAGGAATCAGTGAAATTTTGTGTACTTTAATATAAATCACATACTACTGTACTTTGTTATTAATCAATAAATATCTTATTAAGAATGTTGAATATTTGTTCCAATATCTATACAACATACTTTCATAAAAAAATATTTTATCAAGAACGAGTGATGTGCATAAGTAATTAAACTTGTTATACTCATTGTCCTTATAACTTCATTGAAGCATTAAATATTATTCTAGACAATGACCATTGCATAACTTATATTTGTAAATTCCACCCATTCTAAAGTTTCCCTTTTCCCCCTGTTAAAAGATATTCTATACGGCAACTTGTGCATTGAGTTAGAGAGAGGTTGATATATTATATGATATTCACTGTGAGTTAATTCTTTCATATCATTCATTTTGCACTATGAACATCAGCTTTCTAATAAAGGTAATAATATAACGGCAGCAACAAGGGACATGTATATTGCAATATTAATGTACACTGCCTTTGACCGTGTTAATCATGAGGCCCTTGTTTTCAAACTCAAACAGTTGGGAGTGGGTTGGTCGTTTCTTAACATTATTATTGATTTTTTAAGTAATAGATCTCAAAGAGTTGTTGTTGATGGGCACAATAGTGAGTATAGGAATGTGATACCCGGTGTTCCACAGGTTAGTGTTCTTGGCACATTACTTTTCATACTAAATGCACATGACATGTGGTTTGGCCTAGAAACCACGCTTGTTGCATATGCAGATGATGCTGCTCTCTTTGCATCAATTCCATCCCCTGAATGTAGATCTGGGGTTGGTGAATCCCTTAATAGATATTTAGGTAAAATTAATGCATGGTGCAAATTATGGGGTATGAAGTTGAATCCTAATTGAACTCAAAGTATGATTGTAAGTAGGTCAAGGACGGTGGTTCCTCAACATCCGGATCTCAGTATTGATAATCTTTCTTTAAATTTGTATGACTCTTTTAAAATTTTAGGTGTGATTCTCGACAGCAAATTTACTTTTGAGAAACACATTAGGTCTGTGTCTTCTTCAATTGCACAAAAAATTGACTCGTTGAGAAAGTCTTGAGAAGTGTTTTAATTCTTTCATTCTACCGTGGTTTGAGTATTGTTCTCCTGTCTGGTGTTGAGCTGCTGATTCTCATCTAAATTTATTGGACAGAAACTTACAGTCTCTTAAATTTCTTATTCCTGATCTAGATATTAATCTTTGGCACCGTCGTTAAATTAATTTATTATGCCTGTTGCATAAGATTTTTAATTACTCTGACCATCCTTTACATTCAGATCTCCATGGATAATTCTATCCTGTTCGTAATACTAGGCAGGCAGTTAATTCTAATAGCCAGGCCTTCTCCATCATGAGGCTCAATACTACACAGTATTCTAGAAGTTTTATTCCAGCTGTTACTAAGTTGTGGAATGATCTTCCTAATCGGGTAGTTTAATCAGTAGAACTTCAAAAGTCCAAAGTTGGAGCAAATATTTTCATGTTGACCAGGCTATGATTCTTTTTATAGTTTATATATGAAATATCTGTTTTTGACGTTATTAATAGTTTATATAGGACTTATCTGTTTTGACGTTGTTACTGTTTTTAGAGTGATTTCTTGTTAATTTATTCTCATCATTTATTTATTTCATTATTTCCTTTCCTCACTGGGCTATTTATCCCTGTTGGAGCCCTTGGGCTTATAGCATCTTGCTTTTCCAACTAGGGTAGTAGCTTGGCTACTACTACTACTACTACTACTACTACTACTACTATTAATAATAATAATAATAATAATAATAATAATAATAATAATAATAATAATAATATATACAATACCATAGTACATGTAGAAATGTATCTGTAAAGTTTGAAACTAGATCTACATGATATTTTTGAATTTTCACATACATAAATGCAAATTAAATAGATACTCTCAATTTGGATGTATCTTACACGTGCTACATTTCATTACTAGGAATATCCTTTTTTCCTCATAAAACTCTAAACGCGTTGCACTTCTTTTTCATATTCTCTTTTATGTCGTGCGATAAGATAAGGCGGGGAAAATAAGAAATAGGTATTATTTGAATGCGTTTTATTTTCAAAATGATATATAATTAATTATCTTTAAGCAGCTCTTGAGAGGCCAGGGAATAAAACATGCTTCCCATTACATTACGAACTGCTGCTAAGATTTCCTAAGGCCTATTATCTGCTGGTACAGTTTGTCACGTTCATCCCGTTCTATCACGGCCTACTACGATTCTCATTAGTGCCGTGGCTGCCGTGATAAAATATTAAATAGTCATCCACGACAATCACGGACTGTTGCGTTTGCTTATCCCGTCTTCAAGCGTTCTGTCACGTCCATCCCGTTTCGCCCACGGTTGTCTGAATCGGGGCTGCCGTGGCCACCGGGAAAATATTGTAAACGGGGTATTAATTTAAACAAAAGTTTGAAGAGATTAATAAAGAAAAATCATCATCATCATCTCATCCTACGCATATTGATTAAAAGGGCCTTAGTTAGATTTCGGCAGTCGTGTATATCTTGAGATTTTATTTGAATACTTCTCCATTCATTATCTCCTACGTCACACTTCATGGTCCTCAGCCATGTAGGCCTGGGTCTTCCATCTCTTCTAGTGTCTTGTGGGTCACAACTGAACGTTTGGTGAACTAATCTTTCTTGATCAGTGCGAAAGAATATGCCCGAAACATCTACATCTACCCTCATCATGATCTCATCAACATATGACACTTGAGTAATCTCCCTTATAGTTTCATTAATAATCCTGTCTTGTCATTAAACTTCCAGTATCCTTCTTGGGGCTTTGTTCTCGAATCTACTAAATCTATTGGAGATTGTTTCATTGTCATACCATGACTCATGTCCATAGAAACACCGATCTCACTAAAATTATATATAGATTGGGTTTTATGTGTAATTTCAGGCGATTTAAGTTCCAAATTATACTTAACCTAGCCATTGTCTGATTTGCTTTTTTGAATCTCTCACTAAACTATAATTCTCCCCCATCTTCGACTGCTCTACACAATTACAAAATCCATGAGGAGAATAAACAAGATTGGTGACGACATATTCCCTTTGAATACTCTGCTGTTCACTGTAAATTCATTTGATTAGATTCCCTTAGCATTAACCATACCCTTGCTATGCTCATGAACAGACTTAATCAAATGTACATATTTTTGAGGATTTCCATAATATTGCAGGAATATCCACCAAATTGGTTTCTGCCCACTATCAAAGGCTTTTTGATAGTTCACAAATGCAGACATAAGGGGATTTCAATATTTTACGCATTGCTGTACATGTTTCAAAATAAAAATTTGGTCATACAAGTTCTAACTTTTTTAAATCCTTCTTGTTCATCTCTCAGCTTTTCATCAATCTTTCCCGCCAGTCTCTATAAAATAAGCATACTATATATTTTCATAACAACCGATGTAAGTGTTACTCCTCTGTAGTTATTGCAATCAGGCAGGTCTCCTTTTTTATATTTTCACCAACACTCCTAACTCCGTTCATCAGGTTTTACCTTTGCAGGCCACATTCCACAAAATAATCTTGTAAGTAGTCTGGGAGTCACTTCATTTTCAGTTAGTATAATTTTGGCAATTATTCAATTGTATCCCGGGGATTTCCCTCTCTTTAGTTTTTGGAGGATAGCTTCGACTTTAAACACACTGAATTCATTCATGGACACATGAAGTTCTTTATCAGCTTCAGGTATATCAATAAAATTATTCCCTTCATATCACACACTCATTAAAGTGTTCCATCCAACGTTGTCTCTTTTTTATGGTTATATGAATCTTCTTCTCTGCCCCTGACGAGATTTCATTAATAATTCTATGAGCAATTCTTTATCAGCCTCATCTGCTTTACTATCTAAATATTCTCTCCAGTCATTCCTGGCTTTTCTTTTGACTTCACTATCAATACTGGAATACTTTGTAATTTTTATAACTTCCTCGAAAACTTCCAACAGTCAATTTCTGCCTTTGTCTCCTTTTTATAGTATCCCATGTACCATTTGATATCCATGTGTTTCTTTTTGTAACTTCGTGTCCCAAGACTTCACTACCAATTGACTGATATACGTTCTTAATATCAAACCATTTGATATACGTTCTTAATATCAAACCATTCTTCAATACTTGTCTGTTCTTTGTCTCTTAAAGTCTCTAAGACTGCAAATCGATTCCTACATTCAATTGGAAATGTTTCTCTCTGCTTCTTTACCTTAAAGCTTAGTTTTATGAAACCTAGATTTTCTATCTAGCTCTCTGTTGAGTGCTTGAAGTTCTAATTTCCGTGTGGCAATGAGGAGTTTGTGATCATTACCAATATTTACACCTCTATATCTTCTTACATTTCTCAGAGCCCACCTTCTCTCTTTATTAATGGCAATGTAATCTATCTGATTTTTATAATTACCAAATGGGGACGTCGGTGTATACTTGGGATTGTTCTTGCATTGAAAAAGAGTACCTCCAATGACAAGATTGCTTGCAGAACAGAAACTTATGAAATGTGTTTTATTTCCATTTGGAACTTTGTCAAGACCTTCTACACCCATCACATTCTATATCCCTTGATTATTTCTTCCAACTTTAGAATTGAAGTCGTCAATCACAATTTTCATAGGTCTCTCTGGGATCTCATCTATTAAACTCTGCAGTTCATAGTATTCATCTTTCCTTTCTTCAGGGGAATCCTTTGTTGGGGCATAACAAACTATAATACTCATATTGCACTGCTTTGATTTGAACTTTGCTAGTAACAATCTACTATGTATTGCTCTTCACCCAGTTAATGCCTTTTCTGTTCTTGGTGTCAACATCATTCCTACCCTATCTCTTTCAACTCCATTTGATCTTCCTGAGTAGATATATGTATCCCCTTGATCTAAAGTTTCCTTACCAATCCCCTAACACCGTATTTCCCTTAGAGCCAAGATATCCAAACAATATTTCATAACTTTATTCTCCACTTGCTGTAACTTCCTAATCTGATTCATGATTCTAACATTGCAATTACCTATTTTAAATTTTTCTTTAGTATTTATTAACCGAGAAATTTTTAGCCCCTCGCTACGCCTGGGACAGGGGGCCATTTTGTCATCTCTCTCTTTCCATGACTGACTAAATCCCAGAGGATTCATTGGCTAGA
>NC_090753.1:16319857-16322357 GCF_036898095.1 Palaemon carinicauda
ATACCTTTTTGGATGTGTAATAAACCGATGAAAAAATATTGTAATATTGAGCTGCACAAGCTAACATTAGCAATGTTAGCGTAACATGCTAAAATTGGCAGTGTTTTCCATTTATTTGTTGACATTTACGGGTCGGTTGTAGTCAATCTCGTTCGTTTGTTTGTACATAGCAGATTTCGACTTTCTGCACATAAACTCCTCCCACTTGTGCATAAACTCCGCCTCCACCTATAGGATTTCTTCTTCTCTAACCGCCAATTTCAACTATTCAACTTCACCTGGTTTTGGTTCAAGTATTTGACTTGATCCAGTACAACTGTACTATTCCTTTTATGTAATAGCCTCTTATACATATTACGTTTGACCCAAGAATTACTCGTTTTATGATCTGATATCTAATAAAATCACCTTATTTTATATTTCCATTAATTATTATTTATCATACACTCCATTATATCCTGCTATATTACTTTTAGACATTTTGTTAATACCTTGTTCACTCCATGATTTCGCATAAGTACTTCCCAACCCCCATCCCATATCTCTTCAAGTGGTCTCTTCATACCCCTTCCAACAAATCATTTTCCGTGGAAACCGTTTGTCCTAGTCAGGTCTGTTATTTCAAGTAAGGTTTTATTTTTGTATTCTACGATGGAAGTTATAGAAACTTTTAAAGGCTGCAGTATTCCCTACTTAAAAGCATTTGCTAAATTTCATGGGGAATTTTTTGATAAGTCATCCAGTGTTGTTAACTTCAATAAATCACATAATGTAATACCCCACCGTTTACAGTGTCCTAAGTGCCGTTCATCGAAGTTAAGACGTCAGTCTCAACACCCCAGTGACCCACAAGTTTCGTCGTCCGGGTCATAAAAGTAAGTCATTAATTGCTTTAATTTAAAAGTTTTAGCGTGCGCACTCAACATTACTGCTTGCCAGTACAAGTTTGTGACCTGGGGTTGTGACCTGGGAACTACTAGGTTAGGTTAGGTGGGTTGGTTAGGTTCTGTACCCCTTTGTAACATTGCTAACGTTAGCTTAACATTGCTAATGTTAGTGTCGTTACTTACAATAACGACATGGAAAATCACTGGTTATTGAATATCTATGTTCATGTTGTATATGGAAGATGTTCCCTTATATTACATTGCGTTAAGTGGAAATGTGCAGGTTTGTGTACAAATGAATGTTTTATTTATATTTAATTGTAATAAGCATTGTTACCAAGGAATATTGTCTTGTGAATAGTTGTATAAGTGGTTAACAATGCGATGAAAGTTGTTTGATAGTTTCGTTCGGTTTGTGTTGGATAGTTGGTTTCGTTCGTTTTGTTGTTTCTTTTGCCGTGAACGAACGAAGCGGAAGTCTTGGCTTTGGGAGAGAGAGCGAACGCATTATTTTTACGACGGAGGCAACAGAGCTAACGGCCACAGTTGCTGCCTGTCACTTCTCAACGTATGTAGCGTGATTTGGAGAACTTAATCAGAGTGAAGAGAATTTCACTTTGATTAACGATGCCGTTCCTTCACAGCATTTAATGAAGTAGATGAATTAGTCAACCGAAGTTTGGATGAGTATCTAATATTATTTAATTGCCTTGGATGGGATAAATCGCTAGGGATATGCATATCTGTGCGTGGGATTCCGTGACTGGGTAAAATTAAATATATAAAAATGGTATCATGGTTTTCCCGTGCCTATCGTAATCCGAACTCGGTAAGAACTTCATATGAAACTATTAAGTAATAATTGGGGGTGGGAAGCTCAATAGAATATAGTATGTCCATTTGTTTTTGTAACACAACGCAATGAATTCTTTATGTAGAGAAAGGGTCTTGAGTTCTCTTAAACGAATCTGGTAATTAGTAATTTCTGTAATTGACTGAAGTCATTATATGTTGTTGCTTGTTTGACCCTAATAAGTAACGATAGTTAGCGTGGGCAGTACATATGTTCTTGATGAGTGAAGTGAGGACGGAATTTGGACAAGAGTCATTACATTTGAAAATTTTAACAGAAAATATATGTTTTCCTGTAGAAAATAACGTGATTTGACCGGTTTTCACCTTCATTTCATCCGCAACAACAACAACCAATTCGGCTACTTGAAGTTAGTCGAACTGGTTGTTCTTGTTTTTTTGTGTTTGAAATGAAGGTCAAATTCGGTTAAATCAAGTCATTTCCTACAGGAAAACATATATTTTCTGTTCGAAATGAGAATCTGTAATACAGTACAACTTTACCAAATAAGCTTACGAATTTTAAAATCCCATTTGCAAATTAAAATGGGAAAAATAGTAACCTTTTCTCACGATTAGAAAATCTTATTCCTCTATTAGATTCCTAAAGACCAATTTACGTATGGATTTATAATTGTATATTATATTTATTATACACACAAACACGCACAGATATATATATATATATATATATATATATATATATATATATATATATATATATATATATATATATATATATATATATATATATATATATA
>NC_090753.1:16324857-16332357 GCF_036898095.1 Palaemon carinicauda
ATGTATGAGAGAGTCTTTAATACGATTTTGAGAATTAACGAAATCTTTTTCTGATTCAGTCTTTCATCGAAACGTCTATCAAATCCATTTCATTAGGATAAATTGATATGAAATACACATAACAGGTTTCCAATTTCGTACTCTATGCAAAGCTCCTCTGCTGGTGATATTGTCTTATTTTGCACTGGAATATTTGCATGACGATTTTGCACTGGAATATTTGCATGAAGTTTGTGCAGAATGTAGTTGTAAGATTATTCCTTGGAAGGATTTTTATTTGCAAAATATTGAGAGAAAGGAGAGACTTTTGTTTCATTAATTCATGAAATTTTTGACACGTATATATCTTAATATAAAGTATCACTATATAAATTAAAGTAAAATGAAATAAAATCCAATCAAATCATAAAACTATAAATCATAAAAATATCAATATCTTAAAAACTGTACAACTTGCTCCACTCAAGCACTTCCTGAGGGACATAGTGACTGAAAGATTATTTGTACATTGACATCTAAAAAACTGTAAAATGCCCCAAAGTATGCTCATTAGGTGTATCCATTTGGCAAGAAGAGCATCGAGGAGTCTCCCTATCCGCCCCACTTATCATTAGATATCGGTAAGCATAATTTGTGTGCCCTATACGTAACCAAGTTAAAACAATACTAAACCTTCTGTTCACCTGGAAATGCAACTATGGCTGGACAAAAGGTCAAATTGAATTTAATTAGAAATTACTATTCAAATTAGACCAGGTGGCCTGCCACTGGCCTCTACAATGGAACCTAATATTGCTTTTAAAATCGGAAACTGGGATGCTCATGCTGGAAATGTGAATACGCCTTATCTGTAACATCGGCTCACGTGAATGGTCATGTGAAGTTGCATAAATGGGGAAAGGGACAAGGAAGGTGGATCTCAAGGAGTGGGCTTGGGATGAGGAAGTAGAAAGGCACAACAAGGAATATGTAATGCATTAAAAAACTAAATATGGATGGAAGAGATTTGGGATAATATTGGCTATTAAAACAGTAACATAAATATATGAACAAGTGGGTGTTTGAAAGGATAAGCAGAGATAATTTGAAATAAATCAGAGAATGATAAAAACAGAGAGACAGATAGTAATAAGTAAAGGTTAAAGAGTTGGGAAGAGATCTGGGGAGACATGACACCAATGGGGGGAAACGTTTAAGACCAGTTGCCCTCCACAATCAGCTGTTTTTGCTGCGTTTAGTATAGTGGCGATAGACTGTGGTGGAACATCGGACCTTACTCATGCAATATCAGTAATGTGCTTTGACCCTTGGAAAGAAAAATATGACGATTTGTTAGAAAAGTAATTTATGAAAAATTTCGCTGTTAAAATATTTTTTGGTGTATATAAAATTTTCATTGCTCGTTTTCGGGGAGACAGATTCTCTCTCTCTCTCTCTCTCTCTCTCTCTCTCTCTCTCTCTCTCTCTCTCTCTCTCTCTCTCTCTCTCTCTCTCTCTCTCTCTACACTTTGAATAATGATGACTTTTCGCTGTTAGTTTTCAATGTTAATAGATACTCTTACATCATAGCTATCTACTTACTTATGATTTATGTTCAAAGGTTTATGAAAACGGTATGAATGAATATCCCAGCTTAATAGGGTATGCAGTATACATCAAAGCAATGTTGTAGAGAAAGATGGTGGTTCTTCCAAAAGTGTGTCTAGTAATAAAACCTGCTTTGCCTCTTGATGTTGATTTTACATACTGCGGTCAGTGATTCACTTTTCTTGAAGGAACGTTTATATGTATATTTGATATAACTTTATCATTGGTCCCGCTTATTGATTCATGATAATTTTTATTTAAAAAAAATATATTCCTTACTTTATATAGTTGTCTTATTCTGGTTTGATACGTGACAAGGATGAAATTATTAGCTATATAGTTATATTATAGATCTGAGCAGAACTTGGAACATAAAGAGAAAGAGAGAGGATGTTTCCTTATTATTATTATTATTATTATTATTATTATTATTATTATTATTATTATTATTATTATTATTATTATTATTATTATAATAATAATGATAATAATAATAATAATAATAATAATAATAATAATAATAATAATAATAATAATAAAAATAATAATAATAATAATAATAATAATAATTATTATTATTATTATTATTATTATTATTATTATTATTATTAGCCAAGCTGCAAGCCAAGCTGGAAATGCAGTATGCTATAAGCCCAAGGGCTCCAACAGGGAAAAAATATCCCAGTTAGGCAAGAAAATAAGGAAATAAATAAACATTATGAAAAAAATACAATACTAGGTCATAGCTGGAATGTAACTTTTAGAATAATTTCTAGTACTGAGCCTTCTGAATAAGCAAGAAATGGCGAGAGTGAAAAATACATACACATACGAATATAAAACACAAAACAAAACTGACAAATTAATGGTTAAGTTTTATACTGTCAATAAATGATGGAGGTGTTTATTTTATTTTTTTTTTAATATCATGTAACATAAAGTAATAAATGATAATATTCAGACATAAATAAGAGAAAGGAATAACATCATGCTCATCATATGAACATAATCGCACATACTAAAATATTTTTTTCAAATGACCATTCGAACACTCAAGTTTATTTTCATACATTCCAGATAATAGGCCATTGCACTTTCATGTATTAATATTTTTAATTTATCATTGTGATTATCTTTTTTGCCCGTCCCCTAAGTCGTCGAATTTCCTAATCAAACATGTCCAGATGTGGCAATTTCTGTAAGGAATACGAAATTTAAGAACATGGGTCACACAGATTACTGGCCGAATGCATTCCAGCAAAACCAGAGAGAGAGAGAGAGAGAGAGAGAGAGAGAGAGAGGTGTTCTATATTGAAAGATAAATGATCCATATTTACTTTGATTTTTATTAAAGGGATTCACTTCTAAAATTAGTTTTGCTCATTTCTGTCTATAAATCACACTTGTAATGGGCTCCTAAAGAGATTTATCGAAGTCATTAAAAAATTACCATGAAAGTCGGGAAACTTCCATAAAACTTACATCTCTTTCATTGCGAAGCAATTCTTTAATCTAAACGAGAAAATAAAAATAGAAAAGAAATCACTGACAGCATCCTGAGACGTTCCCTTCAATGGAATCTAGTGAGGTTTTTACGAGAGGTGTATAAATGGTTATCTCCTTTCACAGCAACGAAACCCTTAGGTTCCTCTTTATGCTTAGCGGCAGGCATTGCAATAAAAACTCCATGGAGGAAGGGAAAGGACCTGAAGCTGTTTTCGTCAGTTTACCATGTGGTGTGTGAATTTATGTGCGAGTCGAACGACGGTCAAAGGGATGATGTATATGAATATGCATATATATATATATATATATATATATATATATATATATATATATATTATATATATATATATATACATATATGTATATATATATATATATATATATATATATATATATATATATATATATATATATATATATACATATATATATATATATATATATATATATATATATATATATATATATATGTATATATATATATATATATATATATATATATATATATATATATATATATATATATATATAATGGGTGACAAAGTATTCTAGTAACAATAAAAGTTGTATGAGGGTGAAGCAACAGCAGATATTGAGAGAGAGAGAGAGAGAGAGAGAGAGAGAGAGAGAGAGAGAGAGAGAGAGAGAGAGAGAGATTACAAATGACGCTGGGGAAGGAAGAGACGATGGATGGACGAGCTAAGAATATTGGTCGTTTATAGACTGGTATAGAAAGATTATAAAAAGATGCGAGTAGAATGTCCTTATTTATATATATATATATATATATATATATATATATATATATATATATATATATATATATATATATATATATATATATGTATATATATATGTGAGTATATATATATATATATATATATATATATATATATATATATATATATATATATATATATAGAGAGAGAGAGAGAGAGAGAGAGAGAGAGAGAGAGAGAGAGAGAGAGAGAGAGAGAGAGAGAGAGAGAGAGAGATTACCAATGACAAAATGCGTAGAATATAGAAATCTACTTTTGATGGTAATCGTAGACTAAGAATAACCGTTTGATAGTGTGATCCGACTATTTTTTTCTTTTTTTGAGAGAGTGAGAGGTAGATGGAGATGGTTTGAAAATGCTCTTCGAACTCCTCAAGAGAAATTAGTTGACATAACGTTAAACTGGGCTCCACAAGTCAATAGATTTGAAAGAACCAATTATATATGGTTGAGGACTATGAAACGTGAAGTAGGAGATGATGAATGGAGAAGTATTGATATAAAAGCTCAAGATAGAGACGATTTTCAAAATTTGATAGATGTCCTTCGCATTGATTGGCTTAGGAGGAGATAATGATGATTATATAATTATATATATATATATATATATATATATATATATATTATATATATATATATATATATATATATATATAATAGCTGTCAAAGTATTCTGGTAACAATAAAGGCAGTTTTAGGGTAAAAGACCAACATAGAGAGAGAGAGAGAGAGAGAGAGAGAGAGAGAGAGAGAGAGAGAGAGAGAGCCTCCCTTAATACATGTCACATGTACGGCCTATAAATCACCGTCCACAACTGACGGGGCCTTATTGAACAGAGAAGGTGTCAAGCTACCTTAACGTGGTTATGTGTGCTCATTATTCAAGATCAAAACATAAGATGAATGTGTGTTGCAGTATATGTAACGTTAAAAAAAGGCTTAGTAAACTCGTCTACGATACTAAGGTCATATAATAAGAAGAGAGGAGGTGGAACCATTCCAGAGACATAAGAACATGCAGGTTATGGAGTGAGGAGTTGGAGGGAGTGGGGGAACGTCAGCTGTTCGCATACAAGGGTGCGGTGAGGAGGGAGATGAGTGGTGTGGGAATGTTGGAAGGAAGTGTAAGGAAAATTAAATAAATGGAGGAGGTTGATTTGAGTGGCCGACCCTGCTATGCAGTGGAATTAATATAATCGAAGGAAGAAAAAAAATTATAATAAGTTAATTTTCATTAGTAACAGTGTCTTTATTTTCACATCAAAGATAATATAGATTTTGTGATAAACATCATGTCACTATCACTGAGCTGTGACATTATAAATAAAAAGTGAGATTGTTCCGGAATATCAGAGGTTCTCTTAGCCTATTATGTTAGTTAAAGCTCTAGTTAATAGTTTTGCAGTTCATATGCGATAGGGAGTTGGGAATATTGCCATTCAGAAATCTTGAAAGCTGATGTAAATTCCCCTTCAAATATGTCCCAAAATTTGGAAAATTTGAGATTTATTGACTATCTGAAGTCTCTGTCCTTTTCTTTTAGGGGATATCTTTTTGTTGATAAGATTTCAGACCAATCTAATCACATTAAATCTTGTCCCAGGCATAAACTCTTTTTTAATGTTATTAGGTTCGATGAAAACTACATTAGCATACGTGGAAATACTCCCCCCTCTGCCAAACGTGTGCACGTGCTTTCACACACACACACACACACTCACACACACACACACACACACACCAATCAAAGACCAGAGCGCATAAACGAATTTGTAGGAAGATAACAACTGTAGCTGTGTAGTTAGCGTTATAGTCATCTAATTTTACGGATTTAAAAACTCAACCTTCTTTTTATTTCGATAACTAATCCTTTACAATATTTTACAGTTGTCTATTATTCGATTGTTTTTACATTTTCCTCTTTGTGAGGGAAATAGTAAGAAAATCGAAATAAATAGATAGAACGATTGAAGAAAGGAGGGATTTAGTTTCGCTTATCGACCGAGATTCAATTTCCATTCGTTCTGACATGAGATGCGTCTACTATTGCCCGTCCATCACTTCAATCCGATTTCATAAGACTGATCTAAACAAATGACTAATCGACTTTTTCTTTCATTTAAATCGGAACTTTCTGTGATGGAAAACTTTATTTTTTTGGCCGGAACTTGCTGTTATTAAAGAAAATTAAACTACATTTTCCTGTTATTATTATTATTATTATTATTATTATTATTACTATCCAAGCTACAACCCTAGTTGGAAAAGCAAGATGCTATAAGCCCAGGGGCCCCAATAGGCAAAAATAGCCCAGTGAGGAAAGGAAATAACGAAGTAAATAAATGAAGAGAACAAATTAACAATAATTCATTCTAAAAAAGGCAACAACGTCAAAACAGATATGTCATATATAAACTATTAACAACGTCAAAAACAAATATTTCATATATAAACTATAAAAAGACTCATGTCCGCCTGGTCAACAAAAAAGCATTTGCTCCAACTTTGAACTTTTGAAGTTCTACTGATTCAACTACCCGATTAGGAAGATCATTCCACAACTTGGTAACAGCTGGAATAAAACTTCTAGAGTACTGCGTAGTATTGAGCCTCAGGATGGAGAAGGCCTAGCTATTAGAATTAACTGCTTGCCTAGTATTACGAACAGGATAGAATTGTCCAGGGAGATCTGAATGTAAAGGATGGTCAGAGTTATGAAAAATCTTATGCAACATGCATAATGAACTAATTGAACGACGGTGCCAGAGATTAATATCAAGATCAGGAATAATAAACTTAATACACCGTAAGTTTCTGTCCAACAAATTAAGATGAGAATCAGCAGCTGAAGACCAGACAGGAGAAAAATACTCAAAACAAGGTAGAATGAAAGAATTAAAACACTTCTTGAGAATAGATTGATCACCGAAAATCTTAAAAGACTTTCTTAATAGGCCATTTTTTTTGTGCAATTGAAGAAGACACAAACCTTAAATGTTTCTCAAAAGTAAATTTTTCTGTCGAGAATCACACCTTAAATTTTGAAAGAGTCATACATATTTAAAGAAACGTTATCAATACTGAGATCTGGATGTTGAGGAGCCTCCGACCTTGACCTACTTACAATCATACTTAGTTTTGTTAGGATTCAACTTCATATCCCATAATTTGCACCATGCACTAATTTTAGCTAAATCTCTATTAATGGATTCACCAACCCCAGATCTACATTCAGGGGATGGAATTGATGCAAAGTGAGTAGCATCACCTGCATATGCAACAAGCTTGTTTTCTAGGCCAAACTATATGTCATGTGTATATAGTATGAAAAGTAATGGGCCAAGAACACTACCCTGTGGAACACTTTTATTTTCATAGGGTTTTATAAATTACAACACCTTCATGGCTGTGTTATTTGAGATAATCTACTGCATATTTAATGAAAGGTTGTTGTATGTTTATTAGATGACCGCTATCTTTAGTAAAAATATTGTTATTTCTATCTAAATATCAAAATGTTGTCGTATCCTCATTTTAAGGCTAAAAAAAAATGCTGTATCTTTGTCATAATACTTTCTTATTTATATTGAATATCAATATATCTTTTTCCAAAAAAAAAAAAGTTATTT
>NC_090753.1:16339857-16344857 GCF_036898095.1 Palaemon carinicauda
TCTTTATTAGGAATTTGGTCTTTTTTGATAGTTTTCCTCTTTTGCTCATTCCTATAAAAATTGTGTTAAATTACATCTCTTCTTCACTCTCTTTCATTTCATCCTGTAGCCGGGAGTACTAATATTGTATTGCTGAAGTAAACTCAACAGATTTTTATCTTATTACTGGAGTGTTTGTTGGCTTTTTTATTTTTCTGTCGTTCCTTAGATCTAAAAAACTTTTACTTCTCTCCATTCAATGATTGCTTGACTTCAACTGGTTTAACACTGCGACATCTTTAACTAAACTGATTTTTTCCACTGAGAATGAAATTCATTTAATTCTCCCTTTCTCTCTTTGGGCATCTTAATGTCAATTTCCTCTTTTTCTTTTTATAAAATAACGTGTTCATGATTTTAAGATTTTTTCTTTCAGCAAATTCTAAAAGCATGTCTTCTCTCTTATTCCTTATGCCTATTGCAAATTTACGTACTGCTGATTCTCCTCTCTTCTTTTGAGCTACTTTATATATATGTATATGTATATGTATATATATATATATATATATATATATATATATATATATATATATATATATATATATATATATATATATATATATATATATCACAAGCACACGTGATTTTAATTAATGTAAATATCACCCACGAATGGCATTTAATACCGAATTCTATCTTGGGAATATATATCCACTTGGAATTCATTTTATGGTAACAGCTTCTCGCCGGGTGGGGATTCGAACCACCACCTGTACGGCCGGAAACCATGCTGGCAGGGACCCTACCGACTGAGCTATCAAGAGAGACTAAAAGTTTATGACAAGTCCCCCTACATATTCCTGTCGAATTCAGGAATCTGTTCATAGACTTGAAATAAACCCATCTCCACCATGATAGATGAATCGTGAGTTTGCAACACGTGGTTATTTTAATGAACATATATCACAAGCACACGTGATTTTAATTAATGTAAATCTCACCCATGAATGGCATTTAATACCGAATTCTATCTTGGGAATATATATCCACTTGGAATTCATTTTATGGTAACAGCTTCTGGCCGGGTGGGGATTCGAACCACCACCTGTACGGCCGCAAACCATGCTGGCAGGGTATTAAATGCCATTCGTGGGTGATATTTACATTAATTAAAATCACGTGTGCTTGTGATATATGTTCATTAAAATAACCACGTGTTGCAAACTCACGATTCAGCTATCATGGTGGAGATGGGTTTATTTCAAGTCTATGAACAGATTCCTGAATTCGACAGGAATATGTAGGGGGACTTGTCATAAACTTTTAGTCTCTCTTGATAGCTCAGTCGGTAGGGTCCCTGCCAGCATGGTTTCCGGCTGTACAGGTGGTGGTTCGAATCCCCACCCGGCCAGAAGCTGTTACCATAAAATGAATTCCAAGTGGATATATATTCCCAAGATAGAATTCGGTATTAAATGCCATTCGTGGGTGATATTTACATTAATTAAAATCACGTGTGCTTGTGATATATGTTCATTAAAATAACCACGTATTGCAAACTCACGATTCAGCTATCATGGTGGAGATGGGTTTATTTCAAGTCTATGAACAGATTCCTGAATTCGACAGGAATATGTAGGGGGACTTGTCATAAACTTTTAGTCTCTCTTGATAGCTCAGTCGGTAGGGTCCCTGCCAGAATGGTTTGCGGCCGTACAGGTGGTGGTTCGAATCCCCACCCGGCTAAAAGCTGTTACCATAAAATGAATTCCAAGTGGATATATATTCCCAAGATAGAATTCGGTAATAAATGCCATTCGTGGGTGATATTTACATTAATTAAAATCACGTGTGCTTGTGATATATGTTCATTAAAATAACCATGTGTTGCAAACTCACGATTCAGCTATCATGGCGGAGATGGGTTTATTTCAAGTCTATGAACAGATTCCTGAATTCGACAGGAATATGTAGGGGGACTTGTCATAAACTTTTAGTCTCTCTTGATAGCTCAGTCGGTAGGGTCCCTGCCGGCATGGTTTCCGGCCGTACAGGTGGTGGTTCGAATCCCCACCCGGCCAGAAGCTGTTACCATAAAATGAATTCCAAGTGGATATATATTCCCAAGATAGAATTCGGTATTAAATGCCATTCGTGGGTGATATTTACATTAATTAAAATCACGTGTGCTTGTGATATATGTTCATTAAAATAACCACGTGTTGCAAACTCACGATTCAGCTATCATGGTGGAGATGGGTTTATTTCAAGTCTATGAACAGATTCCTGAATTCGACAGGAATATGTAGGGGGACTTGTCATAAACTTTTAGTCTCTCTTGATAGCTCAGTCGGTAGGGTCCCTGCCAGCATGGTTTGCGGCCGTACAGGTGGTGGTTCGAATCCCCACCCGGCCAGAAGCTGTTACCATAAAAGGAATTCCAAGTGGATATATATTCCCAAGATAGAATTCGGTATTAAATGCCATTCGTGGGTGATATTTACATTAATTAAAATCACGTGTGCTTGTGATATATGTTCATTAAAATAACCACGTGTTGCAAACTCACGATTCAGCTATCATGGTGGAGATGGGTTTATTTCAAGTCTATGAACAGATTCCTGAATTCGACAGGAATATGTAGGGGGACTTGTCATAAACTTTTAGTCTCTCTTGATAGCTCAGTCGGTAGGGTCCCTGCCAGCATGGTTTGCGGCCGTACAGGTGGTGGTTCGAATCCCCACCCGGCCAGAAGCTGTTACCATAAAATGAATTCCAAGTGGATATATATTCCCAAGATAGAATTTGGTATTAAATGCCAATCGTGGGTGATATTTACATTAATTAAAATCACGTGTGCTTGTGATATATGTTCATTAAAATAACCACGTGTTGCAAACTCACGATTCAGCTATCATGGTGGAGATGGGTTTATTTCAAGTCTATGAACAGATTCCTGAATTCGACAGGAATATGAAGGGGGACTTGTCATAAACTTTTAGTCTCTCTTGATAGCTCAGTCGGTAGGGTCCCTGCCAGCATGGTTTGCGGCCAAACAGGTGGTGGTTCGAATCGCCACCCGGCTAAAAGCTGTTACCATAAAATGAATTCCAAGTGGATATATATTCCCAAGATAGAATTCGGTATTAAATGCCATTTGTGGGTGATATTTACATTAATTAAAATCACGTGTGCTTATGATATATGTTCATTAAAATAACCACGTGTTGCAAACTCACGATTCAGCTATCATGGTGGAGATGGGTTTATTTCAAGTCTATGAACAGATTCCTGAATTCGACAGGAATATGTAGGGGGACTTGTCATAAACTTTTAGTCTCTCTTGATAGCTCAGTCGGTAGGGTCCCTGCCAGCATGGTTTCCAGCCGTATAGGTGGTGGTTCGAATCCCCACCCGGCCAGAAGCTGTTACCATAAAATGAATTCCAAGTGGATATATATTCCCAAGATAGAATTCGGTATTAAATGCCATTCGTGGGTGATATTTACATTAATTAAAATCACGTGTGCTTGTGATATATGTCCATTAAAATAACCACGTGTTGCAAACTCACGATTCAGCTATCATGGTGGAGATGAGTTTATTTCAAGTCTATGAACAGATTCCTGAATTCGACAGGAATATGTAGGGGGACTTGTCATAAACTTTTAGTCTCTCTTGATAGCTCAGTCGGTAGGGTCCCTGCCAGCATGGTTTGCGGCCATACAGGTGGTGGTTCGAATCCCCACCCGGCTAAAAGCTGTTACCATAAAATGAATTCCAAGTGGATATATATTCCCAAGATAGAATTCGGTATTAAATGCCATTCGTGGGTGATATTTACATTAATTAAAATCACGTGTGCTTGTGATATATGTTCATTAAAATAACCACGTGTTGCAAACTCACGATTCAGCTATCATGGTGGAGATGGGTTTATTTCAAGTCTATGAACAGATTCCTGAATTCGACAGGAATATGTAGGGGGACTTGTCATAAACTTTTAGTCTCTCTTGATAGCTCAGTCGGTAGGGTCCCTGCCAACATGGTTTGCGACCGTACAGGTGGTGGTTCGAATCTCCACCCGGCCAGAAGCTGTTACCATAAAATGAATTCCAAGTGGATATATATTCCCAAGATAGAATTCGGTATTAAATGCCATTCGTGGGTGATATTTACATTAATTAAAATCACGTGTGCTTGTGATATATGTTCATTAAAATAACCACGTGTTGCAAACTCACGATTCAGCTATCATGGTGGAGATGGGTTTATTTCAAGTCTATGAACAGATTCCTGAATTCGACAGGAATATGTAGGGGGACTTGTCATAAACTTTTAGTCTCTCTTGATAGCTCAGTCGGTAGGGTCCCTGCCAGCATGGTTTGCGGCCATACAGGTGGTGGTTCGAATCCCCACCCGGCTAAAAGCTGTTACCATAAAATGAATTACAAGTGGATATATATTCCCAAGATAGAATTCGGTATTAAATGCCATTCGTGGGTGATATTTACATTAATTAAAATCACGTGTGCTTGTGATATATGTTCATTAAAATAACCACGTGTCGCAAATTCACGATTCAGCTATCATGGTGGAGATGGGTTTATTTCAAGTCTATGAACAGATTCCTGAATTCGACAGGAATATGTAGGGGGACTTGTCATAAACTTTTAGTCTCTCTTGATAGCTCAGTCGGTAGGGTCCCTGCCAGCATGGTTTGCGGCCGTACAGGTGGTGGTTCGAATCCCCACCCGGCCAGAAGCTGTTACCATAAATTGAATTCCAAGTGGATATATATTCCCAAGATAGAATTCGGTATTAAATGCCATTCGTGGGTGATATTTACATTAATTAAAATCACGTGTGCTTGTGATATATGTTCATTAAAATAACCACGTGTTGCAAACTCACGATTCAGCTATCATGGTAGAGATGGGTTTATTTCAAGTCTATGAACAGATTCCTAAATTCGACAGGAATATGTAGGGGGACTTGTCATAAACTTTTAGTCTCTCTTG
>NC_090753.1:16349857-16353794 GCF_036898095.1 Palaemon carinicauda
CACAATATCAATAAAAATATCCCCCCCCCAAAAAAAAAAAATAGAGACAATGTAAAGATTATATATCTATTTTTCTTGACTGAAGAAATCAACAATCTCTTTATTTTGATAACTTTCATAGTAACACTATCCATCATAGTAGAGAGGATAGGTGACACAGTGCTTCTTCTCTTTACGGTGCAATGGGGAGCCATTCCAAATACGATAGATGCAAGACTTCTAAGCATTGACCTTTCAACCTATAAAAATAAGTATGTTTTAATTGTTGAATACCTCTAAAGTTTTAATAATTTTTGGTGACGACTGCAACCAATTCGTAAAGCAACTTCTAGTCAGTTTGCATCAGTTTACTTATGACCAAATATATCTATTTCCATATATCCTTTCCTCACTGGGGTATTTTTCCTTGCTTGAATCCTAGGGCTATATAGCCTCAGGTTCTTTTTAAACAAGGGTTGTAACTTTAATAATAATAATAATAATAATAATGATAATAATAATAATGATAAAAATTACAGTAATAAGTTTGTTATTGTTGTTGTTGCTGTTGCTGTTGTTTTTGCTGTTGTTGATAATAATAATAATAATAATAATAATAATAATAATTATTATTATTATTATTTCTTCAGACACATCCTAATATTCATATGTACTAGCAACTATGCCTAGATTAACATTCCATTCATACAGTTACCACTTCCCTCTACCCCTCAAGCCCATCTATATTCTAACCTTTATTAATTCGGTCGTTGCCAATGTTATTGTAACCAAAATATCATGGCAAATTAGAACAAAAAATATTCCTGTAAACTCGAAGCTAAGGCCTATATCTCTTTGAATGACTTAAACAATTATATCCAAGTTAAAATGATTCTTCAAATTCCTAATTTATCAATAATATATTGTTTTTTAACTTTCCTGGGGTCATTTCATTCACTAACACACTGCGAAACTCAATCTAGCACCAAAACTTATTGTGGTACTACTGTCTACCTATCACCAACACTAGTATGTGCACCAACAGTCTGCAATTCGATATAACTACTCTATGTGTACAATTGTTTCCATGACATAAGCGGTCCAGTTCATATGCACATATTGAGGGTCATCTACATAATTTTCAATGTTGCTAATATTAATAAAGGATTAGTAATGATAGTCAAGCTATCTTGAAAAACGTGGCTTACTTCTAGATGATATTTATCTCTTCTTTATCACGTCACAATCACAAGAAACACTAATTTTATAGTACTATTATACCACCAGACGTATAACTATCACTAGATGCAATGTTTCTGATATAGATACAGAAACTTTTCGTTGCAATAATCACAGAATATTCGTACAAATACGAGAGATTTTAATCATACCCAGATTAAGTGACACACGTGTACTGGACTGAGAAAGAAAGAGGGATAAGTGGATCCGGAAACGCTGATTGGTGGAGACCGCAGGCGGGGCTGAATGCGCGGCTGTGATTGGTCATAGCACTCACCACTACTTATCCGGACGAAGATTGCCTTGAAGGGTAGCCCATTGGCCCTGTTGATAATGGCTATTAACTGTTGCAAGAGAGAGTTTGGTTTACTATTTACAGCAAATTTACAGTATAATTTAATACCAGTTTATATCCTCAAATGTTTTTTGTTTTTGTTTTAAATCTTTGAAGACAATAGACAACATTTACAGAAATAATTTACATGTTATGATCTTGATATAAAAGGATGAAGCAGATATTGCTACAGTGATACCAATCTAAAACCAAAGTTTAGAAAGGGGACGGTGTCAAGACAGGGTCAACCGCTGAAGGCCGATTCTCTCTCTCTCTCTCTCTCTCTCTCTCTCTCTCTCTCTCTCTCTACTTTGAAATATAACCGAAAATCCCTACGTACTCTTTCTCCGGCAGAAAATACTGGCTTGCGTTGAAGGTAATTTTTGTCCTTGGCTATGTAGATACGAGCTAGTTGGGTTAACACAAAATTCTAGAGAAGAGTATACTGGCGGCCTGCCACCATCACAGGGATATGTTAAGAAAATCGTTGCCTTCCTATTTCTCTATTAAGTCATGTGGCTTCTCTGATCTTGAATATCGAACCTTCTAGTTAGCTCCTATCAAAATGACTTATTCATTACACACAGTTCATATATCCAACAACCCTGACCATGTGTTCAACGGGCAATTCGCAATCGTAACCAAACGAACCTCAACAATGTGATATATGCATGCTCCAAACATTATAAATTTACTTTTTTTTTATAAACTGAAATATTTACATTTTATTGTATCGGTGTGCGTTCGCCTATCTGCAATGAGTTTGACCAAAATCAGACAATTGGTGCCTAGTTTGTAAAAAAAGCAAACCAACGGTGCATCTCCGCCTGGAATAACCCCAACTTTGAATATCTCCAAACCATGATTTTAGAATGGCCCGACTATAGTCGATCTTAATCATAATCAGGATATTTTGAATCATAGAGAATACATGATATTCAATCACTTTATCATAAGAAAAAGATACGTCCTATTTATAGGCATAATTTATTTGTCCGAAATGATTAATCCTTCATATACCATGAGGGGTCAAAATGACCCCACAGAAATTCTTAAATGTTGACAATTTACTATTTGTTTACTTAGGATTGTTTCCTTTCCTAGCTGTTTATCCTTGTCTCCTTTACATGTACAAAACGTTTTGTTATGTACAAGTCCTCAATATAAAACATCACAAACTTTGCTAGGGCCGCTGTAGACCCCCCTTGGCAATTCGTAGTAATTGGATTTTTTTTTTTTTCACAAAGGTTGTATTTTTCAACAAAAATCATCATGCCCTTGCCAGTTGAGCTGTTCTATGGTGCAGGCGAGGCAACTGATGAACACCTTCCCTCTTCTGATGGTGAAGTTGATTCCTTCTGTGATTTGTCTGCCATCAGTGACTATGAACATCAAATATATTCTTCAAGTGATAAAGATAGTAAGGTAGATGATGATACTGAAAATAATGGAAATGATGAAGTAAGTAGGTGGTTGAATGTATGTCCGAAAAAGGGAAGGAAGTCAAAGCAAAATATTATCCATGAAAGAGGTGGTCCTCACATTGCCTTTCCGGCACACAGTAAATTTGCTACTTTTAACTTTTTCATAACAGATGGAATTATTGAAACAATTTTAGAAGCAAATGATCAGAGAGAATGTAGCGTGTATGTTGATGACTGGAAAGACTTGAATGCAACAGAACTTTTGCATTGGTCTGGACTTCACATCAGATGTCCTGTATCGAGACAGGACCACCTATTTAACGGGCTACCATGAGCCAAGTCAGCATCCTCCAAATCAACAGATTCATCCCTTTTGATGATATAAGTACTAGGTTGGAATGGTGTACAAGGACGACTGGTGAGTATATATGAGGTTTTTCAGAATTTTGTCGAGTTATGTCAAATCAATTATAAAGCTAGTGCATATATAACTATTAAATCTTTTGTACCATTTGAGGGAGGAAGTCAATTCAAGATATACATGCTAAGTTTGTCTGAAAAGTATGGCATAAAGACACTGATCATGGCAGATGTAACAAAGGCTTACCTTCTCAATGCACAAATTTATGTTAGAAAATTTTGTGGAAAAGCTAAAACTGGGTGACCACAAAGAGCCATTCATGACCTAACAACAAACATTGAGAATACTGGCGGAAACGTAATTACGGACAATCTGTTCACCGATTACAATCTCGTTAAAGGGCTTCCTAACAAGAATCTTCAAAGATCAAAGGATCGTGAAGTCTATTTATCAGAACATGTGTTATTCCAAGGAATATCGAATTATGATCAGTAGTTACGTTCCGAGGAAAAATGTTGTTGTCCTATTATCAAGCTTAATGCATTATGACTAGGCTATTGGTGAAGAAGAACTTTTCAAACCACATGTTATACATGACTA
>NC_090753.1:16354294-16364294 GCF_036898095.1 Palaemon carinicauda
AAATGAGGAGGAGGAGGAGCATGGAACAGTGATAGAAGAAAAAGAGGAAGAGGAAGGGGATGAAAAAGGGAAAGAGAAAAAAGAGGAGGGTAAGGAACATGAAAAATAGGAAGAAGAAAATGAGAAGGAGAAGGAGGAAGAGGAGCATGATAAATATAAAGAATAAAAAAGAAGATGAGTAGGAGCATGAAAAGGAAAAAAAGAGGATAAAAAGAGAAATAAAAAAAAGGAGCAGTAGGAGAAGCATGAAAAAAGAAAGAAGAAAAAACAGTAGGATGACCAAGATGAGGAAAGAGAAAGATGAAAAAGAGTAGGATGGGCAGGATGAGGAAGAGAAAGATGAAAAAGAGGAAGAGTAAGACCATAAAAAGGAAAGAAAAAAGCGAAAAAATGGGGGCGTATAAAAGAGAGAAAAAACACGAGGAGAAAGAGTACCATGAAAAAGAAAAAGACGATAAAGAGGAAGATGAGTTGCATGAGGAGGAAAATGAGAAAAAATAAAAGGGGAGGAGGAGGAGGATGAAAAAGAGAAAGAAGAAAATGAGGAGGAGAAGGATGAAGAAAAAAGAGAAAAAAGAAAAAGAGTAAGAGGGATTGGATGAAAAAGGAGAAGAAGAAAAAGAGGAGGATGAAAAAGTCAGTGAAGAAAAAGGGGAGGAGGAGGAACAAGAAAAAATAGAATGAAGAAAATACGGATGAGGAGGATGAAAAAAGAAAGAAGAAAAAAGAGGAAGAGGAAGAGGTGAATAAAAAAAGAGAAAGAAGAAAAAGAAGAGGAGGAGTAGAAGGATGAAAATGAGAAAGAAGAAAAAGAATAGGAGGAGGAGCATGAAGAAGAGAAAGAAGAAAAAGAGGAAGATAAGGAGCATGAAAAAAAGAAAGAAGAAAAAGAAGACGAGGAGCATGGAAAAAAGGGAGGAGCATGTAAAAGTGATAGAAGAAAAAAGAGGAGGAGGAAGAGGATGAAAAAGAGAACGAAGAAAAAGAGGAGTTGGAGAAGCATGAAAACGAGAAAGAAGAAATACAGGAAGAGGAGGAAGAGCATGAAAAATAGAGAGATGAAAAATAAGAGGAGGAGGAGCATTGAAACGAGATAGAAGAAATAGAGGAAGAGGAAGAGAGGCATGAAAAAAAAACACACTGGAAGGCGAAGAGCATGTAAAACAGAAAGAAGAAAAAGAGGGGGAGGAAGAACATGAAAAAAGAAAAAAAGAAAAAGTGAATGAGGAGTTGGAGGAAGGAGAGAAAGAAGAAAAAAGAGAAGAGGAACATGAAAAAAAGAAAGAAGATGAAGAGGAAGAAGAGGATGATGAAAAAGAGATAGAACAAGAAGAGGAGGAGGAGGAAGTGGAGGAGGAGGATAAAAATGAAAAAGGCAGAAAGAGGAGGAAGAGGATAAGAAAAGAGAAAGAAGAATAAGAGGAGAAGGAGGATCATGAAAAAGAGATGGAAGAAGAAGACGAAGAGGAGAAAGAGCAGGATGAAAACAAGAAAAAAAGAGATGAGGAGGTGGTAAAAGAAAAAGAAAAGGAAGAAAAAGAGAGGAGGAAGAAAAGCAGGAAAAAGAGAAAGAAGAAAAAGAGATGAAGCAGTAGCAAGGAAAAGAAAAAGACGAAAAAAAGGCGGAGGGGAAGCATGAACAAGAAAAAGAAGAAAAAGAGGAAGAGAAGGATGAGAAAGAGAAAGAAGGAAAAGAGGAAGAAGAAGAGGATGAAAAATAGAAATAAAAAAAATCAGTAGGAGAAGTAGCATGAAAAAGTGACAGAAGAAAAAAAGCAGGAAGAAGAGACAAAAAAGAGAAAAGTTAGATATAGAAAAGTAGGAAAAAGAAGAGGAGGAGGTCGAAACATGGGATGAAGAAAAAGAGAAGGAAGAATAGAAGGAAGATGAAGAAAAAAAAATAGTAAGAAAATGTGGAGGAGGAGATGAGAAGCTTCATGTAAACACTCTAAAATGAGAGAGAGAGAGAGAGAGAGAGAGAGAGAGAGAGAGAGAGAGAGAGAGAGCGTGTGATATAACGGTAAAGGATTAGCCTGAACATAATGAGGTATTAAACATGATAGGAATCGGAGAGATATTATGGAGTAAGAGGAAAAGAAAAAGTGGTTGGTGCAAGAATATTATAAGAGGGAGGGGAGGGGGGGGGGGGGGGGGGGGGTACGTAAGCGGATGCGGTAAAAGTAAAATTAATCTATGTTCTGTGATATCAATTTCAGAAAAATAACTCATTATACATGGTGGTGAGTAATTGCAAAAAATTCCATACGTACATTCACACACACATATCTCATCTATATGATAAAGAATAAGTGTTTGGCTATATATATATATATATATATATGTATATATAAATATATATGCACACACACACACATATATATATATATATATACACACACACATATATATATATATATATATGTATATACAAATATATACAGTATATATATATGTATATATATATATATATATATATGTATATATATATATATATATATATGTATATGTATATATATATATATATATACATATATATATATATATATATATATGTAAATATATTCTGCCGCCTTATAGCTGTTAAGTAGTATACTTTAAAGCTAGTTATGGTGTGTGCCGGCCGGCAAGTGCCGGCGGCACGTATCCTCCTATACTCTACTAGTATTCTTCAGTATAACATATACAGTAAGAAGAAAACTATGGTATGGGTTTTGGTACAGCACTGTGTGTTCTAACACTTTTGTGTTTTCTTGCACAGTCCTTTGCTGTTGCCCTACAGATAGGAAAGTGAGTTCTTTCCTGTCTATTATCCAGGATTTTAAAATCATTGCTTAGGTGTGAGCTCCACCTGTTTCCTTTGGAAACCTTGCATTGGTTACTCTAGAAGAGATTAACCATTTGATTTATTATCTGGAAGGCTGCAACAATGAGTTGTGAGGGAAACAAGTGTGTGTCTTTCCTTTATGAATTGTTATGCTATACTATGCATATCCAGTGATATATAGTTCACTTGATACTCATGGAAATTTCTTCTCTTTACAGGGGGACCCTCCGAAGTGCTGAAATGTTTTTTGCAACGTCCGCAGCAAGAACCTATGCGGACATGAGTTTTGTAGGAGACACGCACCATGCGCTGTCTCCAAGGATGATCTCCAGTATTGGGACCCCTCAGGTATGTATTATGTGCACTAACCTGATTACTGAGGCCTTTGATTCCCCTAGGACGGCGGAATCAAGGGATATAGCAAGGGAGAAGCTTCGTACCTGGGTAAGGGGCTTCCAAAAGAACACCTCTGGCCCTTATCTTCCAAGTGAGAAGATGAGGGCGTATCTTTTCCCTAAGGCATCAGCTGATGCAGTGATTCCCCAGCCTCAAGAGGAGATCCCCCAAGGTCAGATCCAGGTGGATGCTGAAGTCGCGGTCGCGATGCAAGACATCCAGTTAGATGACAGGATGTCTGACGTGGACGAGCGTTTGGAAGAAGACCTCCTGGCAGAAGGCCAGGATGAAGTTCAAGCCCCGGACGTCGTAGAGGAAGCGGTCGACGAGGTGTCGGCTACTCCGGTTCAGATTCCGGAGCCTATTCCCTCAACATCGGCCGGTCTCCCAGTAGAGCTGGGACAGGCACTCTCTTCGATTGTTGGATTGATCCAACAAATGCAGAAGGAGAATCAGGAGAAGGCGGCTGCTATGGAACGGCGGATGCAGTGCCTTGCAGAATCACATGGGCCCCAGAAAAGGCTCAATGTGAAAGACCTTCCCTTGTGCTCAGATGCCAACCCATGGAGGTATGCTGAGCACATGGCAATGACGACTGGAAAGATCGTCATCTCGGATAAGCTGGGCTCAGTTCCCCTAGAGGAGCTGGAATTCTGGCCCAGCAAGGCATCATATCCGGACTGTTATGTCCGGCTGAGGAAGGAACCAGCTTCAAAGGAGGAGACAGAGCCGAAGGAGGTCATAGTGATGGACCATACTAAGGCTCAAGCTCTGCTTTCATCCTCGTTGAAAGAGAGGGGCTTCTCTAACTCAAAAGTAGCTGCATTGAGCAAGAAGCTCCCTTCCTTTGTGTCCTCTCCTGCTAGAGCCTTCCCCTTTTTACAGAAAGGGTTTGCGGCTGTACTAAAAGCAGTCGAGGCCGACAAGCCTTGCCCCTCCCTGAAGAAGTGTAAACCCTTGTCGCTGGCCCTACCTATGGACCACAAAGACTGGAAGGACGTCCATCTTACGTTCTTAGTTGGGAAGTTGGAGGCTGATATCGCCGGACGTCAGTTCGGCGAGGACCTCCCTAAGCTGTCTGACTTTCTCTTGCAGAGAGAGTTCGAGACAAAAGAAAGACTGGCTGCCTCAATGTCTCTTCAGACTACTCTTGAGACGATGGCAAGTGACCCCAAGGTCCAAGAAATGTTCATGGTGGTGGCCAAGACTCATCTGGCCACAGTGACGAAGGACCTTTATGGCTTCGTCAAGGCGAGGAGAGCTTGTAGGGAGTTCGTGTTCACCCTCGGCTACGGTGAGGCACGAGCCAAGGAAACTAATCTCCTCCAACATTTGGGGCAAAGACCTTTTCCCTACCGATTTGGTCAAAGAAGTAGTTGATAAGGCCGCCTTGGAGAATAGAAACCTTCTCCAGAAGTGGGGCCTGGCTATCAAAAGAAAGTCTTCCCCGGATGAAGGTCCTCAACCAAAGAGGAAGACTATGAGGACTAGGCTACCGTCTCGGCCAGCCAAGCCTTTTAGACAGCAACAGCAAGTGCAATTGCCATTGCCTCCAGTGCCCCAGATCGTGGCACAAACCCCGACCACTTTTCAGTGGGTACCCCAGGCCGTGTCGACACAGTCCACGGCATTCACCCCATCGTTCGAAGGGCAGTCTACTTCCTTTCGAGCAAAGCCTAGAGGGGCAGCCAGAGGCTCGTCTGGGCGCCCCTCAAGGGGAAGGGGATTCAGGGGTGGTCGTGGTCAGGGAGGCAAGACCTCGGGACGGCAGTCCAAGCGGGATGATACCGGTAGGAGGGAGACTTCCTGAAATTTCGGGATCGGTGGACCTTCGATCCCTGGGCCCACAGCCTACTCAAGAATGGACTGGGCTGGAGCTGGTACAGCACTCCACCCCCGGGCCTTCGGGTTTTCCAACACTCCACCCCCGTTCTGGAGGAGTACGTTCAAGAACTGTTGGAGAAAAATGTGATCCGAAAGGTGAAGTCCATCAAATTCCAATGAGGCTGTTTTGTGTTCCCAAGAAAGACTCGGAAAAGCTCAGAGTCATTCTGGACTTGTCGCCACTCAACAAGTTCATAGTGTATTACAAATTCAAGATGCTAACACTGCAACACATAAGGACCTTACTGCCCAAGAGGGCATATTCCGTCTCTATAGACTTGTCAGACGCCTATTGGCACATTCCAATCAACCGTCGACTCTCCCCCTACCTAGGGTTCAGGCTACAATGAAGACTATACGCCTTCAGAGCCATGCCATTCGGGCTAAACATAGCCCCAAGGATTTTTACGAAGCTTGCGAGCGTAGCTCTAACACAATTACGCCTAAAGGGAATTCAGGTAGTAGCCTACCTGGACGACTGGTTGGTGTGGGCAGCATCCGAGACAGAATGCTTGCAAGCTTCCAGTCAAGTGATCTAGTTCCTACAGTACCTAGGTTTCAAGATCAACAGATAAAAGTCTCGACTTTCTCCATCTCAAAAGTTCCAGTGGCTGGGAATCCACTGGGACCTTTTGTCACACCGTTTCTCCATCCCGGCAAAGAAAGGGAAGGAGATAGCGGGTTCTGTCAAGAGACTTCTAGATTCCGAAAGGATATCAAGACGCGAACAAGAGAGGGTACTGAGCTCTCTCCAGTTTGCTTCGGTGACAGACCCAGTGCTAAGAGCACAGCTAAAGGATGCAACCGGAGTTTGGAGAAGTTTTGCATCAATCGTGCGAAGAGATCTGAGAAGACCAGTTCCGCTTCGGCTACGTACTCTTCTCAGGCCTTGGTCCCAACCCAGACTTCTAAAGAAGTCGGTTCTTCTTCAGCCACCTCCCCCATCGGTGACGATTCACTCAGACGCCTCGAAGGAGGGATGGGGAGGTCACTCTCATCGGAAAAAAGTCCAGGGGACTTGGTCCAAGCTATTCAAGACCTTTCACATAAACTTTCTAGAAGCTATGGCAGTGCTCCTTACCTTAAAGAAAGTTTCCCCGCGTCACTCGATCCACATAAGGTTGGTGATGGACAGCGAGGTAGTTGTGAGATGCTTGAATCGACAAGGATCGAGGTCACCACCTCTCAACCTGGTGATGTTGGCCATCTTCCGATTGGCGGAAAAGAAGAAGTGGTACCTGTCGGCAGTTCACCTTCAAGGAGTCTGCAATGTAACAGCGGACGCTCTATCCAGGTTCACACCGTTAGAGTTGGAATGGTCCTTAGACGCAGGATCATTTTCCTTCATTCTGAATCAAGTCCCAGAACTGCAGATAGACCTCTTTGCGACGAAAGACAACAAGAAGTTGCCCCTGTACGTGTCCCCGTACGAGGACCCCTTAGCGGAATCAGTGGACGTGATGTCCCCTCAACTGGAACAGAGGGTCCAGGATTTATCTGTTCCCTCCTCACAACCTTCTGTTGAGGGTCCTCAACAAACTGAGATCCTTCAAAGGGGTAGCGGCAATAGTAGCCCACAAGTGGCCGAACAGCGTGTGGTTCCCCCTGGCATTGGAACTACAGCTGAAGTTTGTACCGCTACCAGATCCAGTTCTGACCCAGCGAGTCCAGAAGTCGACTGTCTGCGCTTCATTACAGAAAACCCGGACCCTGCAGCTCATGATTTTCTCTCCCTAGCGGTGAGAAAGTGTTTCGGGATTTCGAAAGCCAGCATAGACTTCCTAGAGGAATATAAGTGCAAATCTACTAGAAGGCAATATGAGTCATCTTGGAGAAAATGGGTGGCCTTTGTCAAGGCGAAGAATCCGCAGGAGATCTCGACAGACTTCTGCTTATCTTTCTTCATCCACCTCCATGGTCAAGGATTGGCAGATAACACGATTTCAGCGTGTAAGTCTGCTTTGACAAGACCCATTCTATATGCCTTCCAGGTCGACCTAGGTAACGAGTTCTTTAATAAAGTTCCGAAAGCCTGCGCTAGGCTCAGACCTTCAGCACCTCCAAAGGTGAAGAACAAAGTTCTTCATTTCGCTTCTCTGTTGTGCAATGAAGAATGTGCGTTAAAGGATTTGACACAAAAAGTTATTTTCCTATTTGCACTCGCGTCCGGGGCCAGGGTTAGTGAGATTGTAGGCCTCTTGAGAGAGGCAGGTCGTGTTCAGTTCCTGGATGGGGGAGAACTGAACCTGTTTCCGGATCCTACGTTTCTCGCCAAGAATGAGTTACCCACCAACAGGTGGGGTCCCTGGAGAATCTGCCCTCTGAAAGAAGATGCATCTCTATGTCCAGTAGAATGCCTAAAGGTCTATCTTCATAGAACTTCAGACTTCAAGGGTGGTCAACTATTCAGGGGAGAAACATCAGGCTCAAATTTATCTCTGAATCAACTCAGAGCGAAAAATCACATATTTCATTCGCAGAGCGGATCCTGACAGTACACCCGCAGGTCACGATCCGAGGAAAGTTGCCTCATCCTTAAATTTCTTTAATTGTATGGATTTTGAACATCTCCGTTCATACACTGGCTGGAAGTCTTCCAGAGTGTTCTTTCGCCACTATGCGAAGCAAGTAGAGGAACTAAAGAGATCTGTGGTAGCAGTGGGTCGCGTCGTTAACCCTACTGTTTAACTCTGCGAGGAACAGTGGTTTTAATTGGGACGATAATTCCAGGGTGAGTGTGTACACACCGTACTACAAACTAAGTGAGGGCACTGAGTTGCCCATGTAGACTGTTCCATTTCCAAAGGTGAACCTAGCATAAGTGCAGACATGTGTGCCGAGCGTTTCTAACGGTAAGGTCATTGATTTGTAATACAGACTTTATGACTTTGATACCTCGGTATCTTAAAAGTGGCATTTAATGTGTTTCTTTCAGAATAAACAGTTCTGTTTACTATCATACTTATGCTTAAAGTTTTGGGTTATCCTCTTCTTATATATATATATATATATATATATATATATATATATATATATAATTGTGGTTAACCTGTCCTGTTTATTGTCTGTCAATGAACTTGTTCTTGAGAACCTTGCGTCTCCTTCACCTGTGTCAATTTATTGGTATAATTGAGCATTCATTCTATGTACCTTAGTCTGGGATAATTCTAATAGAATTGTTCCTTTATGCAAGCTAGGTTGCATTGGTTTATGCTTCCCTTAACGGGAGGACCCCGTCCCATAAGGGGACGATGGCGGTTTTACTAGTTTCCTCCTATGCGGATATAAACCTTTGTCCAATACAAGTATTGTGCGGAGAACTGGTCGATATTTCATATTGACGCAGTGGTTCTTTACAAACTATGCTTCACTTAATATAGGGCGAGACCACTATATTAGCTTGCCTGGTATTCTTACATAGGTATATGTACTCTTCGAGAATTTTCCAGAGTCTAGTAGGACTCTTCCCTGTAGGGGGCAGGAAGCTCTAACATGGTTTATAGTTAGTTGAAAAGATGTATAACGGTAACATCTTAGGTCTCTAGGTCTAGTCGACCGGGAAAAATTACATCCGGGGAGTACGGCACGTTCTGAGAATCCACAGATACAGTAATGCTCTGGTATACTTCCATCAGGACGACATGGCTTGAGCCCAAAAAACGGATTTTGAGCGAAGCGAAAAATCTATTTTTGGGTGAGATGGTCATGTGTCCTGATGGACCCACCCTTGCCTTTCTAAGAAAGGGCTGTAGGACCCCTCCCTACATACAGTATCTGTAGCACCTCGTGTACGCTACAAGGAATACAGATGGCGCCAGGATTGGCGCCAGGCACGCTTACGAATCGGGAGATAGGGAGCCTTGGGAGCGGCCTCCCCCCTTTTTCTTTCCCGAATTCGTTTCTTGCCAACTGCCCCCTGCGAGACGAAATCTCTGTTCGGGATGCAGATTGCAATGTGGCGTGTCAAGAATACGTCCTCTGATATGTCGCGATATCCCTTTCAGGAGGGATATTCGCTCCAGGAGTTAGAATTCTGGTACCTTAAGGTAAATTCTCTGGGAATATCGCCGTATTTGTAATATACCCTAGGGAAGCTACCCTATAGGAACTTCCATCAGGACGACATGGCCATCTCACCCAAAAATAGATTTTTCGCTTCGCTCAAAATCCGTTATATATTTATATATATATATATATATATATATTATATATGTGTGTGTGTATATAAATTTAAACGACTTAATGTAGAACTGAATATACTCGAGACAATTAACGTTACTGTGTGATTAATATTTAACCTCAGCTACCATTCACTAATGGGTCCAATTATTCCATATAGTATACATGAGTGTTTTGGCTCTATATATTGTTAAGTTAGAATAAAGTACTGATTAATGAGTAATTGTGCGTTTTTGGTTGTGGGGTTATATGTGCAAAACCCTATGCACATGTTAATCATGTGTACAAGCATGTCTATGCAAGTCTATGCATGTGTCTCTATAAGTATGCCTATATGTGTAGACGTATGTATATACATTATGTATATATTTATGCATCTGTCTGTATATAAAAACATGTATGTGTAAAGGTATGTATATGTCTATGTATGTACATACATACATATATATATATATATATATATACACACACACATATATATATATATATATATATACATATACAGTATATATATATATTAATATATATATATGTATATGTGTTGTGTGTGAGTGTATATATATAAATTAGTGTGACTGATGAGGTTTGATCTCCACCCAGGAAACACCTGATAACTGTGCAGGTAGCTGGTATTGGAGGGTCATTGTTCCATAAGTTTTTGTATGTATGTTCGCACGTTTAATGTACCTATAAAATGTAAAGAAACCTCCGTCCAAT
>NC_090753.1:16369294-16381794 GCF_036898095.1 Palaemon carinicauda
CTGTATATTTTCTACCAAATTACACATTACACACAGTATTCATAACAGTTAAGCTTAAAGGTGATAAAGTAAATTTGAGAAAAAGGAGAAAAAGAAGAAAAAAAATGTAACACGGTCATTCACTTCACTAGTGACAAATAACCAAACACGATCTGCAAACACTAGCACTAGACTAAAATTTATCCAACACAGTTAAGTATATACATTACATTAAACATTATTATGTGTTGTTATTATTTACGCTTTCATGATTATTCCAAGAGTAATTGGAAGCACTTTGTGACTGATTACGCATGTAGTAATTGTTGTTGTTGTTGTAACTGCGGCCACTGCTGTTGTAATATCCCCCACTATAGTTGTTGAAGTTATTGTAGAAGTCTTTCATCGAAACGTCTACCAAATCCATTCATTAGTATAAATTGATATGAAATACACATAACAGGTTTCCCATTTCGTACTCTATGCGAAGCTCCTCTGCTGGTGATATTGTCTTATTTTGCACTGGAATATTTGCATGAAGTTTTTGCAGAATGTTGTTGTATGATTATTCCTTGAAAAGATTTGTAATTGCAAAATATTGAGAGAAAGGAGAGGCTTTTTTTTTTTTTTCATTAATTCATGAAATTTTTTGGCGCGTATATATCTTAATATAAAATATCACTATAAAAATTAAAGTAAAATGAAATAAAATGCAATCAAATCTAAAATATCAAGTGACAATAAAATAATAAAACTATAAATCATAAAAATATCAATATCTTTTAAAAACTGTACAACTTCCTCAACTCGATCACTTTCACTTATAATTTCCCCAAGGGACCATATTGACTGAAAGATTATTTTTACATTGACATCTAAAAATCTGGAAATGACCTAAAATAAGCTCAATGGTTTTATCCATTTGGCAAGAGATCATCGAGGAATCTCCCTATCCACCCCACTTATCATTAGATATCGATAAGTATAATTTGTGTGCCCTATATGAAACCAAGTTAAAAAATACTAAACCTTCTGTTCACCTGGAAATGCAACTATGACTTGACAAAAGGCCAAATTGAATTTAATTAGAAATTACTATTCAAATTAGACCAGTTGGCCTTCCACTGGCCTCTACAATAAATCCTAATATTGCTTTTAAAATCGGAAACTGGGATGCTCATACTGGAAATGTGAATAAGCCTTAGGTGTAACTTCGGCTCACTCATTTACTACAATTTCAACATGAGACAACCCAGCCAAACTAAACCATAACCAATCCTGAATCGCTTCCACCAAATGATGGCAAGACACTAGGCTTCTTATACTACTAAAACACTTAACGGTAAAAATTGTAAAAGAAAAATTACTATAAAAATGTAATTTTAGAGATGTCAAAACTGCCAACAGTTCTACTGTAAAAATAAAAGAATTTGACCGAGGATTTTTTTTTTTAATTACATTACTAGTTGTCACTACGGAACAGCCCACACCATCATAACACTTGAACCATCGGTATAAATATGATAAAAAGTATCATGCTCAGAAGCATGAGATAGAAAACTAGCACTTAACTGCTTAACTGAGCTGTCCTTTTAACTATCCATAACCGGACAAATCTCCATCTTAGGCATATCCAAGGAGAGTACTCTAAAGGGAAAATTTCAGCCACTCAATTGAGAAGTAACCACAACTACTATCGTTTCCAGAGGCCGTGTAATAGTGTTTTTTTTTTTTTTCAAATAACTCCTAAAATAACTGATGGATTTCCATGACATCAAAGGAGGGAGCGCTTCATACAATGGCCTAATTTTGGGAAATACTGTGCATTGCCAATTACGTTTCATTAACTTTTTTACTTAAGAAAATGAGGCTAAAGCCAGTCTTAGCCACCCACACATTCGCAAAAGTGATGACGTCCCTCAGTGACGTTGTTATAACGTTTCTTCCCCTGACCTCCCATCCCCCGAATTGTTAAACGCCTGTTTAACTCCATAGATAATTGTAGTATGACCTACCCCAAGCAATACGAAATTCTTTGTCAGTAAAAGTTCAGCATACCTGGTAATGTGATTCGTGACTTTAGACTTTACCTAAACACAAGACCAATGTTTTATATCTTACCCACTCACTTACTTTGAAGATCAAGAATGAGACTTATGACAGGAGACGAAAGAAGCCATGCTACCGTACACTTCGCACTTAAAGTGAGTGTTGGTAAAGCAATAGAAATATAGTTTTCTTTAGGTAAGCCGTAGGACTCATTCCTCCATACAACACAGGTTACTCGATACATCAATTGCCAGGAAGAAAATGACAGAGAGCATTGTTTGATATAATTTATCATATCAATTTCACCAGAGAGAGTAGCTTCAATTCCTTAGAAGGGAGACTTCTAAAAGATGTTTCATGTAAGGGCATTGACATCGGCCATTTGATAAACTTTTAAATCACACACACACATTATATATATATATATATATATATATATATGTGTGTGTGTGTGTGTGTGTGTGTGTGTGTGTTCATACATACATAAGATTTATTATATTTCAACCTATAGTTTTATATATTTATTTACGTTATAAGTACCAGTACCTATTTTTGTTACTTAAAAGGCATGTGACAAATATCATTGCGACTGTGTCACTGGATTATACCAAACTTCAATTAATGAACCAATCAACCTTACTTTGAGAAATCCATTGACCATTGTCTACATGCCAAGATGATATACTCGTATCAAAGTATTCGTAGCTTTGCTTTTCCAAAATAATGTTATCACCAATTGCTGGAAACCATAGATTTATAAGGATGAAAAAAAAAAACAAGAAATGGACACTTATACATTTTACTCATCATCACTCTCAAGGAAATTATTTTTTTCTATTTCTCAGTGCGATTTTTTTTTCTTTTTTATTTCTCAGTGCGATTCCACACCCCTGTTTAAACCTCTTCTATTATGTTTGATAATTTGTTTAAACCATCTAATCATTATCTACTACCATAAACATTTTATTGCTCTTCCGGCTCATTTTATATGTGCAGTACACAGTCTTTCCTAACAGGGATTTACCTCGGTAGCCTAATAACAATGGGAATGAAGGAAAGAAGGCAAGAAGAAGGGGGGGGGGGGAATACTAGGATAGCCATAGGCGTAAACACCGAAGGAGGGTTGGGGGAACCTCTGTGTCACAGTTATGTGATTAAGTAACACTTCTTCGAAAACCCTCTGAAGGAAGGGAATAAGTTCCTCTTTTTTCTAAGAGTAAACGGGTTAATTAAGCACATCTGTCAATTCATTCTATCACCAAAAATTAGGCCAATGTTTGAAACATTCATTGCTGTAGTTTCATGGAATTCATAAGCCGGTTTGTTAGATATTTGGGAAAAACACTATTACACGGCCTCTGGAAACGATAGTAAATAGCTGAGATTCTAATGTAACCTCTAATTGTTTGGGGAACCTAGTTCTAGTGGATGCTCTATCAATTGGGTTGCTTAAAAATTTAAAATCTGGGTTGAGCTTCGAGGTAAGAATACGAGTCATATAACTCAAACCCATAAAAAGGGGGATGAATCCTTAAATCCAAGTTTAAGCTACCGGCAGGGGATATCGTATCCACACCTATGTAAATTCTTAAGCCATGTTATGAACCACATTAAGTTTGGTCAAAGTGGTTTTTGCAAGCTGATCCATATATCTGACAATCATAATCTATTTTACACAGGAACAATAACTGGTATATACTCAAGAGATAAGGTCTATCAGCTCCCCAGTAGAAACCAGACAAAACTTTCAGAAGGTTAAGTTTAAATTTCACGTTACATACCACTCATTATTATGCTGAGAGAAAGTTTAATTTCTTATCCAAAAAACTCCCAGGTACTTAATGATATCTTTGTAATGCTAATAGCCAGAAATACTCTTCTTAGTCAACAAAAACGTGTGGCTTTGGTTTTTTCTGGAGAAAATCTGAACCCTCTAGCAGTGGCCCAAATTGTAGCAGCATTATAACAGTTTGGATTTTATGACATGCTTCAACAGCAGGTGACTTGCTACACAGTATCAGGGCTCACAAACCTGTGGGTCATGACCCCCTACATGGTCATGAGGTCTTTCTAGGGGGTCATGAAAGATCTAACAACTATATGCACTACATTCAGCTTGCCAGAAAGGGGGCTAAACTTTTCAGTCTGTCTTGGAACTGTCTTTTGTGCAATCGCAGTCTGGTAGTGCATTGTTAGGTACCACAGCTGTGAGATTTATCATAATTATGTCAATTTATTTATTTATTACATTTTTTTCCTCTTTTTCATCCAATATGTTGATTAATATGAAAATCTGTATTTGGCATAATTTTGGTATAATTCAATATTTTCATATATAATTATATTTCTTATGTATACTTTTAAATACCATATAATTATATTTCTTTTGTGTACTTTTAAATACCTTATAATTATACTTCTTATGTATAGATTTTAATACCCGATGAAAACTGTAAACTTCTTGTGTTAAGATAAGATGATAGAAGTGATGGAATCACGTCAAATTAATGTAGGTGTCTAGTTTATGTCTGTTTCCACAATCTAGGTCCATTTATTCACGGAGCTCTCCTCAAGCTGAAGGAACACTTCACCAAGGTTTATCCAGAAGTGGCCAACAAGGATTTGGCTAACTTCAAAATCAAGAAACATCAGCTCAAGCGGTCGAGTTAGAATCCTGAACACGAGTTTTTTTTTAATCAAGCAACCTCGCCAATGCGTCGTACAGGATTTCCTTTCTTATTGTAAAGCAGAAGAAGGCCACACACAATTGGAGAGAAGGTTGTTAAACTTGCATGGTAGAGGTGGCTTGCCTTCTTATTGATCAGAACTATGTCACCAATGTTAATCATATAAGACTTTCGGACACCACAGTAGAGCAGCACATTGATGGCATGTTACAGGACATCAAAATCAAGTGATAGAGAAAATGAAACTCTCTCACTTCTTTGCCATCCAAAATAATGAGACCACAGTCGTGCACATCTTCCTCAGCTTTTAGTTTATGCTCAGTTCCTCTCCGATAATCAGGTGGAGGAGGAGTTCCTTTTCTGCAGCCAACTGATAACAACAACAAAGGTTGAAGATATCATGATTAGTGTCCAACTTCTTCGAAGGGGAAAAACTCTTGTGGGCAAAATTAGCTGATGTCTGTATGGACGGAGCTCCCAGTATGTTCTCGGCTCTAAGTCAGGATTTATAACTCTGGTAAAAATAAATAACCCATAGATCCCAACAACACACTGCCAGATCATCTATGAGACTCTTGCCCTCAGGACACTTCCTGATCTTCTCAAAGGTACCTTGTAAACAGTGATGTGCTTCGTCGATCATGTCAAAAGAGGGGACTCAATGCATGGCTATTCCTATGTTGTTCCCAAAATATGTATTCTGCTCATCAAGACCTCCCTCTTCTACACTTCTGTTCGTTGGTTTTTAAAGAATAATTTTCTCGCTCTGGTATTTGAGCTATTTGATGAATTGCATATATTTCTGGCAGCCGAAGAGAGGAAAACATAACAGCTGTTAAATGACATTTTGGGGCCGTTTAAATGTACTCTTACCTACTTGGAAGATATTTTTTTAGGCTTTGAATGAACTCCACCGGCAACTACAGGACCCAGATACACCAGCCGAATGCATACTGATGCCATCAGGCTTTCCTCGACAAGTTAGCTCTCTAGAAGAGAAAAGTTGAGAGAGGTGATGTAGCTTCCTATCAGCGTCTGAACTAGGTCATTGGAGAAGAACCACTTGCTGAGGAACTGCAACTGAAGATTATGGAAAAGCTGATAATCCGCCAAGAAGAGTTCAAAGACTCTTTTCATTAACTAGAAATGAAATGTACAGCTGACACTTGGCCACAATCCTTTCCGATGCACTGTGGATGATCTTCCTGATGATATACAAGAGGAATTCTTTGAGCTCATCACAAGATCGCAGTGAATGAGGAGTTCTAGTATCAGCAACAGTTGAGCAGCTCTAACTGCTGGGTCAAGATGCTCTCCACTTCCCCCCAAGACCAGAAAATATAACCTGCAAGTTGTCATACTTTTCACATCCTCTACCTCTGTCAAAGTGGTTTCTCTACTCTTCTGGTGATCAAATCGAAGGCTAGAAATAGGTTGAATGCTGATGCATACTTCCGATGTGCCTCGAGTAATACAAGCCCTAGTATTGATTTGCTTGTAGCAAAAAAAAAAAAAAAAAAAAAAAACGTATATTATTCATATTAAAATGTTAATAAATCAGTCATTGTTAATTATAAATTGATAATTGACCTATATTTTTCTCTTCGATGTAATTAATAATTAAATTTTAATATATATATATATATATATATATACACATATATATATATATATATATACATATATATATATATATATATATATCTACGTATGTATATATATATATATATATATATACATATATATATACATATATATATATATATACATATAGATTTATATATATATATATATATCTATATGTATATATGTATATATATATATATATATATATATTTATATATATATATATATATATATATACTGTATATATATCTGTGCTATTTAAAATTAGCACTATTTTAGGCTTATAGATGTGGGGGTCATGGCAGGTTTGGTACTGCTGTAGAGGGTCATATAAGGATAACGTTTGTGAAACACTGTGTCACTATTTCATAGTAATCAGCAAAAGCCTTATCATGCATCCCAACAGGAACATCTTCAAGTATACCGTTCATAGTTACATTGGAAAATGTTAGGCTATAAACACTCCCTTCTTCTTGAGGGTAAAGCATACCCAATCGCCAGATAGTATAATAGACATTTTCTGGTTCAAAAAATAATATTATGGTGTTTTTTTTATGTCATAAGTATTCTGGACCTCTCGACTGAGGAGCGCAAAAGGGTCATTTGTACTTCTATTTTTCCTAAAGCCAAACTGCCGGTTAGATAAAAGATTCTTAGATTCCAAATACCACACTAGTCGAGCATTTACCCTTCTCTCATAAATATAACTAACACAATAGCTAAAACAATTGACCTTTAATCTTTAGTGATGTACGGATCCTTTAATGATTTTGCAATAGGAACTATGATCGATATTTTCAAGACCTAAGGGAAGTTCCCAAAGTCCAGAAACTATTTTAAAATATCTAAAAGAAATAGTTTTGCTATTTTTAGTAGATTGAAATCCTACAATATGAAATATCATCTTCCCCAGGATATGTTGGAGAAGACAATGAAATTGCATTATCCAATTTGTCCAATGGTGAAAGGAAGATTATAAAATTCTGAATTTGTACTAACATGAGGAACAACCATGGTACTGTTCCTAATATCTTTGAATGCAGGAGGATATTGTAGGGGACTGTATATATACAAAAATGCATACCAAAGGCTTCAGCTACTTCTCCATCATCAATATGGAGAGGCCATCAATTCTTACTATGGGCAAGGGAAATGGACATAATTTCCTTGCAATTTTCAGATTCTATTCCAGACTAATGAAATAGAGTAATTATATTTAAATTTGCTTATGTATTTAATGCACGAATCTCTCCTTGTTTGCATAAATGTTTTCCTTTGATTAGCAAAAGCTCTTTTGTATGTTATTTTATTGACTAAGCAAAAGTATCTACAATATCTCTTGCAGAAAGTTCTTGCTATCCTCTGCATCAAAGCACAGTCATCGTTTCACCAAAGAACTACAGTATGTCGATGGTTACCTGATGTTCAGGGTGTGGACTGGATCGCACCACATATATACTCGTATGTATATGTTGAACATAGAATTCATTTCATCTCGTGATAAATTTTATTGTATATATTAAATAATCCCCGGTCAGGTTCCGTCCACCTTCCATTTGGGTAAACATGGAGATGGTATATTCTTTACATAATTCAGGTGGATGGGACAAAAAATTACTGAAATGATCATTCTAGTCTACTTCCCATTGGTAATCTAACCCAAACATAAAGAACAAATAGTGAGGTCTATGGCTGAATCGGAACTATAATAAACATTATGTTTTGTAGGGGAGCCATCATTCATTAAAGTGATGCCATTTACTTGAAGCAGTTCTTCCACTATCAATCCCTATCGATCACAACATTGTTCTCCCCCATAGGGTGTGTTTTGTGCATTAAAATCCCCAATCAATATGAAGTGTTGAGAAAGCCGGTTTATAAAGGATTGTAAATCATTAAGTTCTAGCTGACGAGGTTTGCCATATGCATCCTGAAGTCTATTTTCTAATGATGGAACAAGATAAAGTTAACAAATCATGATCCATTTGTCAGTAAAAGTTTGCATTGCACAAGCCTGCAACACAGAATTCAAGTGAAGACCTCTGTGATTAACAGACTTGTGGATTATGATGCCTTTGCCTCCCTGAGCATAAAGCACCTGTCATGGGTGGAGACCTATAAAAAGAGAAATTATAACCTAAAGTGGGAGTATGTTCTAGTTTAGTCTTTTGTATACGCATTGCAGATATGTCATGTTCTTTAAACAGAACCTGAACTTGCTCTCTAATTGAATTAATTCCACCGATGTTCCATTGCATGAGAGACTTTTTTTAACTTTTTTAGTCTTTTTTATGATCTAACAGTTTAGGAATCAAAGCTGAGACCTAGAGAAAGATATCTTACCGGCATACGCTCTCAGTACTTATTGATTTTGATAGTACAGACGATTTTCTAAGTGCCGGGCTTTCAGTTGCCTTTTCAGATTTATATTTTAGTGATTATATCATTACTCTAAGAACGTGGAGGTGGAGGTGATGGGAGAGGAAGGGGCCTCTTTTATCTAACAGATTAGACCTCTATTTCATCGCCGTCATTGGATCGATGAACTGTTATGTTCAGATGATGTTGCCATTGGTATGAAGAATCCTCAATATCTGATAGTAAGAATTCTTCAAGATCTTTAATCAATCCGTTCATAATTGGAGAGGCTATCAGAGCACCACCAGAAGAGGTTTTGTGAGCCCCACCAGAGAGGGATGGAGGATCCCATCAGATGGGGTCGAAAGGTGCCCACCAGAGTTGGGAGGAGTAGCTCAACCAAGGGGGAGCAGGGAATTCCAACAGAGGGGGCAGAGGGAGCCAGGGCAATGTGGTGCTCAGTAAATAAGCTTCTTCTAAGTTTAATTCAAATACACTTAATTTGTAAAATAATCTGTCAGTAATTTTAGTCTTTGGGAAGCGTTTTTAAACGTTGGTAATTTTTTAATCTTCTGGAAGCTGGGCAAGAGGAGCCACACCAGGGGGTCCCTGAGAGCCCCACTAGGGGGCCCGAAGAGCCCCGCCAGGGGGCAGCTAAGGAGCCCTATCAGTGGAGTTCTTGGGAGCCCCACCAGGTGTCATCGAAGAGCCCCACCAAAGGGGACCCCATACTCTTCATTGCATCTGAATAAGATCTCGTAATAACCCTTTTACATGCCATACACTGATGTGTTCTGCAGTATATTTTTATCAATGCCTGTTGCTCTTTTTTAAGACAGTACATTCTTTATCATGGGCTCGATGGTCACCCTTACAATTCACACATATTGCAGGTGTTGAACATGTCCCTATGATCAGATTGGCCACTAGGGGAGTGCAGGTAACCAAAAACAATTAAAGAACGGAAGCATTTTTGGTCTCTATGGACGAATTCTAACAATTTCCTTGTCAAAAAACAATGTCCGGTACGCAAATGAAAATTCGTCAAATTTAAGATAATCATTGACAAACGGGGCACTTCAAATACAATCCAAATCATATATAGACACATTTCCAAAATCTCGTTCTCATCCAGCACACATATATCCTCATTCAAGAAACCCACTCTTCAGAGCTGAAGTTTAGTTAGCTTTTATTTTTTTTATTATTCCAACAGGATCAAGCCTATGATTAGGAAGCACTACTGGTTGTCTGTCATTCTTGGTATTCACCAGAAAATTATTACGTCGGAAGCGAGATATCTCTGGTCTATTATCATTACCGATATTATGGTTTGCTAATTTTTTCACTTTGAAGAGGTTGCCTCTCTCACTTCATGTGGTAATAATCAACCACTTAAACTGGATAGAGTTTTCTAAGTATTCTAATTAATTTTGCATCAACAGGTTCAAGATGAGACCTATATACATCTAAAAAGCTAGGTACCTTTTCTGCCAGTGAAAACCTAGCATTCATAGTATCTTAATTAAACTTCTTGTATGTTTTATGGGCTTTTGTCACTTTATCAAAGATAACCCAGTTTTCAAAAAATTTATTATTGTTTCCAAATCTACTTCTGATTCCTTTTATTAATCCAAATCTCGAAAACACTTTGTATATGTCATGAAAACTCCAGTTCAAAGGCACAGGTTGGACTAAGAGGATTACTGTTTTTATAGGCTCCTCACATGGTTCAATCGTAACAATGGAACTCATAGAAGTTACATCAGCCAACATCAGAGAAGAAGATTGGTCGTCAACGAGTTTTGGTGGTTTCAAAATAAGGACGAGAAAACATGTTTCGTCTGAATATTCCCCCCACCCACAAAGGAGCCACAGTTAGAGTATGGGGTCATCCCTCACATTAGGGCCACCCTAGGAGCAATATCCAGATATACACCACGCCCTCAGTACTTGAGGTGTCATGAAGTCCGTCGAGATCAGGCCCAGCTCTGAGGGCAAGGTTTGACATAAAACTTAACCTTTGCTCTGGCACGTCGTGTACTCGAGTCCTACCTATATGGCATGCTTTCCATCCCACTCTGCACCTAATCCAAAGAGGCAGGCAAACCATAATCAAACACGAGCAAAGTTGTCAACAGGTTCATGCCCAAGAGGAATAGATTGGATCAACAACTAGCCACCAAGGTCTAGTGGGAAGCAGTTCCAACCAAACATCAGACCCCACCTCCTCAAGGCTTCAGCAATTGGGGGTGGGTGAGTGTGTGGAGAGGCTTGGGTTGTTAAACGTTAGACGGAAAAATTTCTTAACAAGATATTTTTATGTTCATCACAGTTATCGCTCCTAATGTTGTTCTTTATTACTTTGGCTCCTCGTAATTAAAAGATTTAGTGAAATAGAGATTTAAGAATAAAAGCTAGTAAGAATTGATAATATCATACTTCAGTAACCAACGCTTTCTTGCATTTAAATACACACTTCTTAAAGATATAAAATAATAACTTTATACACATATACAGAAGACACATCAACTCCTGTGTTAACAAACACCAAAAAAATAGTTTTGAGGAGCAAATTGGATAGGGAATTACACAAAAAAATTCAAACAAATAGACGGAATATACTAATACATATCCATCTAAAGCTATAAACATATACTTGATGAAATATTGAAGAGTGGTAGTGACATAGTTTTGGTTGAAAATCTAGATCTTAAAAACACCCTTGGAAATATGAGGAATTACTCTTTGTAGAATAGTTTTATACAAATAAAAGAATAATCTATATGATTCATTCTGAAATATATTTCTTCTTTCGATGAAGCCTTTCAGTTATAAGAAGGTATTTGGAATTATTTTACTATTTTTGGAAATGTTGGCTCGGATTTACTGCTCTCGTAAATTTACCAACGTTGGAGGATTTCCATTTAGGAGTAACCTATTTGAGAGACAGAAAACAAAAAACTGTGGACATGGAAATGGAGAGCTTTCTTCTATCATGAATTTGGTAAATAGAAAATAACGTTCAGATAAAGGATCACATGTATGACATCGTGATTTCAGAGATTTATTCTTTCATGTAGTCTTGCATATGTTATATATCATCATCAGCTGTTACTAGTCCACTGCAGAAGAAAGGTCTCATATATATTTTCCCACTTGCATCTGTTTAAGGTATTTCTCTGCCAGTACACACCCATTGCCCTTCCCCTGCTACTTTTATAATCTGTAGGTACTCATTCTCTTATTCTTTATGTCCATCTAGTGTCTGTTATTCTCATTATATGTCCTACAAATGTCCATTTCTATTACGTACATGTTGATACAATAATCTCTACTTCAGTTTGCTCTTGCATCAATGCTGCTCTTTTCCTATTCCTTAGTTTTATACTAATCATTATTTTTTCCATAGCTCTTCGGGTTGTATATAGCTTATGCACTAAGGCTTTAGTTAAGCTGAAAGTGTGCGGTAGATATGTTCATACTGGTAGGACCATCTCGTCGAATACTTTCCTTTTTAGAGAAAGTGGCATTCTACTTCACATAACCTAATTTCGGTTACCATTAAAAAAAATGAGTCTGAAAGGTAAATTGTATTGATATAAGAAGAGATCCTATAACAATATGGAAGTGTTAGCTCAGAGAAGCAGTGTCCTTTGTATATAGGAAGGGTAAAACATATTGGAAATGTTTTTGAATTAATGAAATTGAAGTTTTCTTGCCTAGCGAGTGCAGTCTCTTATGGCCCTGGAGGGGGGGGGGGGGGGGGGGAATTGGTGTGTTCCGGGCAGGGAGGGCCAA
>NC_090753.1:16401794-16414294 GCF_036898095.1 Palaemon carinicauda
TAGGAATAGCTAACTCTCTAGATCCTCTTGACCCTAATAAAGTTATTTTCAACCGCTCAAGTCCAAAATTATCACCTAAAAAGAAAGGATTATTAGCATATGGATTGAACTTTAAACTGCCCTATTTTCGTATAAACTTTAATAGAATTTTTTTTACCATTTGAAAATCTGTTTTCATACCTAGAGGAGGTTCCACATGGCGACCATGGCTGTGGCATTAAACGAGTGAAACAATATTTTTCATATAAAACTTTCATAGCTTTAAACATTACAAAGTTTTCTCCACATTTTTGGCTAAAAAAAAAGATAGATTTTTTTAGAAACCTATGTATCGATTAAAGTGTAACTAAAAGTAAACCGGATAAAGGCCTTGTAGTTTTAATACAAGATAAATCTGACTACATAAAAGAAAATTGAAGGTATCTAAAATAATGGTACTAAGTTCAGAGAGTTGGTGTCCGGGGATCCCTTAACTCACACTTTAAACATGGGGAATTAAATAAACTACTTAGTTTGCAAGTGGAGAAGTATGGAATTTTGTCAGACGATACATCTTCATGAATCAGGGCTAAATGAACATAACCTGTTATTATGCATGGTGCCACAAAGACTCACAAAACAGTAATTCCTATTAGACCGATTCTCTCAGCTATTTATACATTTATACTTGTTCCTCTAAGCTGTCGAAGCATCTAGTCACCAAGCTCTCCCCTCTCACAGTAAATGAATATACTCTGAAACTATTCTTGCGAATCTGTAGAATTAATAAACTCTGTCGATGATGCAAGTAACAATATTATGTGCAGCTTCCACATAAAAAGTTTATCCACAAACATTCTTTCACAAGAAAGGTTAGAAATAATTATTAAACTATTTATACCTAATGCAGATGGCATTTTCGAAGTTTTTCATAAAAAAAAAAATAAATAAAATATTATTAGAACTGGCTACCACTACATCCACATTTATGTTTAATGACAAGTTATTTGAGCAGGTAGAGGGAAGAGCAATAGGTTCGCCGTGTGAAACAACCTTGGCAAAATTATTTCCACGTTATTTTGAAAGAAAATGGCTAAGTAAATGTCCCGTGGATCTTAAGCCTTTCTTATACCGTCGATATGTGGACGATATATTCTTACTTTTCAAAAATTTAGACCATGTAAACCAGTTTTTAGATTATTTAAATTTAAAGCATGTTAATTTATATATATATATATATATATATATATATATATATATATATATATATATATATATATATATATATATATATATATATATATATATGAAAAGCGAACATGATAATACTTTGCCTTTCCCGATTTCTTGGTTTCTCGGAAACATAATACCTTAGAAACCTCATTATTTCGAGGAAAAAAAAAGAAAAAAAAAAAAAAAAAAAAAAAAACATTTTACATGACTAAGATCTCATATTTCAAGTTCAGAACCAGAAAATACAAAATTGATACAATAAAAACGCTGTTACATAGATGTTTCCAGGTATGTTCAATTTATCTGAGGTTTCAGGAGGAAGAACATTTTCTGAAATCGTTTATTATAATCAACGCAAGAAGTTTTATGCAAAATTTACGGTCAAAATTTATCAATTCAAACAGACAGTAAGAAAAAATTATATGTTTACTCTCCGTACTATGGTTATATTTCGGAGACACTAAGAACAGAAGTTATGAATATTGTTGGGAAGTGTTATCACCTTATAGATTTAAAACTTTAGTTTTACAAACAACCCCTTAGCTGGCTAATTTTTTTTTAGATATAATGAAAGTATACCTACTCCCTTGTGTTCTGGTGTCATATACACTTATAAATGTGCACTCTGTAACTAGTGCTACAAAGGGAACACGTCTAGGCAGTTTCAGTGTAGGATTTCGGAGCACTTGGGGAAATTAGTAGGAACCAATAAAGCTTTGAGTAAAATTCCAGTTTTGGCCATTCATGACAATTCATTTAAATCTAGTCATGCCATTTCCAAGAAAAAGTACAAAATCACTGAAGGATATAGCAATGTCAGCCAAATAAGAATCTTGAAATCTTTATACATTTTCAAGAGAAAACCCATCCTGAATGAGGGCTTACCTGTTCAGTTGATGAAGAACCATTGATCCATTCTCTGGTGTTTGGGTTGCTGCTCTGAGTGGGTGGTCATAGTTTCTTAAGGGTGACAAGGTATATTAGTAATGGAGTCGTTCGTTTAGTTTCATGTTCTTTGATTGTTAAAGTATATTAGTAATGATGTTTTTTTTTATAAGGTTTTACGTTCTTTGGTTTGAATTTAAAGAAAGTTCTTCGAAGTATAACTTCCTAATTGTGTAATTACGCTATTCTATACTATTTTCTATTAACATTACATAATAACAATTGCAGAGAGGATGAAGTTGAAATTATTTATGTCGAAAACGACCAAATAGAGATGATGATAATAGCATTCATCATTTTATTTTTACTTGAATTGCGATTCTCAAGACGATCCAAACTATCAAATATAAACACACACACACGCACACACACACACACACACACACACATATATATATATATATATATATATATATATATATATATATATATATATATATATATATACAGAGAGAGAGAGAGAGAGAGAGAGAGAGAGAGAGAGAGAGAGAGATTTCATATCCATTGTATATATATATATATATATATATATATATATATATATATATATATACTGTACATATATATATATATATATATATATATATATATATATATATATATATATACATATATATATATATATATATATATATATATATATATATATATATATATACAGTATATATATATATATATATATATATATATATATATATATATATATATATATATATATACAATGGATATGAAATCTCTCTCTCTCTCTCTCTCTCTCTCTCTCTCTGTATATATATATATACATATATATATGTATATATATATATATATTTTTGGGCTCAAGCCATGTCGTCCTGATGGAAGTTCCTATAGGGTAGCTTCCTAGGGTATATTACAACTACGGCGATATTCCCAGAGAATTTACCTTAAGGTACCAGAATTCTAACTCCTGGAGCGAGTATCCCTCGTGAAAGGGATATCGCGACATATCAGAGGACGTATTCTAGACACGTCACATGGCAATCTACATCCTGGACAGAGATTTCGTCTCGTAGGAGGTGATTGACGAGATACGAATTCGGGAAAGAAAAAGGGGGAGCCGCTCCCAAGGCTTCCCTATCCCCCGATTCGTATGCGTGCCTGGCGCCAATCCTGGCGCCATCTGTATTCCTTTTTGCGTAGCTTAACAACTCGGTGTTTTTTCCTGTTTTTCTCGCAAATCTTGGATTTATTCGACTTTTCATGGCTTCTTCGTCTTCGTCGGCCTCTGATAAGTTGAGTATAGTGTCTGTTATGTATAAATGTAGGCTCTTGGTAAAATTTTGAGTGATTAATAGGATTAATCTTTGATACAAGAGCCGTAGCCTACCAGAGGTGTCCTGGACACTGTCGCTCGCTAGGTATAAATTAGTTAGTCAGAGCGACATTCCTGGTTGTTTTGCTTTAATAAATTTTAGCTATTTAGCATTACATAGGATTTCCTTTCGTGCTTAGTATTATTTGGCGAAGTATTCGCCATTCTGGCCTACGCTAGGCCATGTAGCCTAGTCGTTTGGTCCTAGTACTTCATGCATGATTTTGGTTTTTCCGAGTATAATTAAAATTTTATTGAAGCTTTAGGCTATATTTTATACATTTTAGACTGTGTGGAATATTTCCAAGATTGTATACGTGTGAGTTTCGGTGAATTAGGTAATCGATTCTCTTGGTGCCTAGGCTAATTGCTTATGGAGCCTTAGTATACTTTATCATTCTCCCCGGTTGCTTTCTTTTCTTCGGAGAAGGTATGCAATCCCTTTCCCTCTGTTTAAGCCTTGGGCTTATCCCTAAGTGGTTTTTTCCGAATTTATTTTCGATAAAACTATACTAGGGTGTTACTGTACCTTCCTGTTCCTGTAGTTATGGTTCAAGAGGGACAGAACAACAGAGTTTTTAGTCTGAGTCTGTGTTGTCTGGCTTGGGGCAGAGTCCCCCTCGCTGACCTAACACATACAAAGGGAGCTTAGCTCCCTTAGGTCACTACCGAAGGTTTCTGTAGTTATGATTCCTTCTTTTGTGATCTACCAGACTAGTCCTGTTGCTGTTCTCAGGGGAGGATAAGTTCTTCCCTTGGGAGTAGCAACGCCTTCCTTGCTTTGGTGCTCTGGAAGCTGGCAAGTATTGCTGGCCTTTCCCCTTAGATCTCCCTTAGGCTAAGATAAGTTTCTTGGCTGCGGGTGATCTGTCACTAAAGCAAGGTTGGCAGGACCCTCTTGTTCCTTCCCCCTCTATCTCCGCAATGGCCTAGCCATTACTGTACTGTACCTTGCCGGCCGGCAGAGCTGGCCGGCTGGGGTCTTACTGTACTGTACGTCGTTCTACTTCTGGACCTAGTATAGGTTGGGATGTGGAATTGACTCAGCCCATTGCCGGCCGGCAGAGCTGCTGGCCGGCAAGGGTCTTATGTTTTCGAGTGCTGCCCGGACCTCTCTTGGTCCCTCATCCATGCCTGCCGGCAGAGCCGGACGGCATTGGTCAAGGAAGCCTGAATTAGTTTCTCCCCTTCCTTATATGCACTCTTTCGGTTGCAGGGCTTGGAGGTTGTATACACTCTTATCCCGGCATCCATTCTATTTTTCTTCTAGGGCTGTACCTGTCCCGGCTGCCGGCCTATGAGGCCGGCAGCCGGGCAGGTGTAGTTCTCTGGTTCTTTTGCTGCCGGCTGGCATCGGTCTTGTACCTTTGCCTTTGCCGGCCGGCTTATGTCAGTCCTTGTCTGCCGGTCACCAAGAGTGTGGCCGGCAGCTGGGTACTACCTTGTGTAGTTGCTGGCCGGCAGCCATTGCCGGCCAACACTGGCTGTTACCGACCGGCAGTTGCTGCCGACCGGCACAGGCATTTGAACCAGAGTGCTGCCGCCCTATAGCTGTTAAGTAGTATACTTTAAAGCTAGTTGTGGTGTGTGCCGGCCGGCAAAGGCAGGCCGGCACACATCCCCCTATACTGTACTAGTATTCTTCTGTATAGCATATACAGTAAGAAGAAAACTATAGTAAAGGTTTTGGTACAGCACTGTATCTTCTAACACTATTGTGTTTTCTTGCACATCCCTTTGCTGTTGCCCTCAGATAGGAAGCTGAGTTCTTCCCTGTCTATTATCTAGGATTTTAAAATCATTGCTTAGGTGTGAGCTCCACCTGTTTCCTCTGGAAACCTTGCATTGGTTACTCTAGAAGAGATAAACCATTTTTGATTTTATTATCTGGAAGGCTGCAACAATGGGTTGTGAGGGAAACACAAGTGTGTGTCTTTCCTTTCTGAATTGTTATGCTATACTCTGCATATCCAGTGATACATAGTTCACTTGATACTCATGGAAATTTCTTCTCTTTACAGAAGGACACTCCGAAGTGGGGAAGTGCTTTCTGCAATGTCAGCAGCAAGAACCTCTGCGGACATGAGTTTTGTAGGAGACACGCAGCATACGCTGTCTCCAAGGATGATCTCCGGTATTGGGACCCTCAGGTATGTACTGTGTGCACTAACCTGATTAATGAGACATTTAAATAGCTAGGAAGAAGCTTCGTACCTGGGTAAGGGGCTTCCAAAAGAACACTTCTGGCCCTTATCTTCCAAGTGAGAAGATGAGGGCGTATCTTTTCCCTAAGGCATCAGCTGATGCAGTGATTCCCCAGCCTCAAGAGGAGATCCCCTAAGTTCAGATCCAGGTGGATGCTGAAGTCGCGGTCGCGATGCAAGACATCCAGCCAAATGACAGGATGTCTGATGTGGACGGGTGTCAGGAGGAAGACCTCCTGGCAGAAGCCCAGGATGAAGTTCAAGCCCCTCTACATCGGCCGGTCTCCCAGTAGAGCTGGGACAGGCCCTCTCTTCTATTGTTGGAATGATCCAACAAATGCAGAAGGAGAATCAGGAGAAGGCGGCTGCAATGGAACTGCGAATGCAGTGCCTTGCAGAATCACATGGGCCCCAGAAAAAGCTCAATGTGAAAGACCTTCCCTTGTGCTCAGATGCTAACCCATGGAGGTATGCTGAGCACATGCCGATGACGACTGCAAAGATCGTCTTCTCGGATAAGCTGGGCTCAGTTCCCCTGGAGGGTGGAATTCTGGCCCAGCAAGGCATCATATCCGGACTGTTATGTCCGGCTGAGGAAGGAACCAGCTTCAAAGGAGGAGACAGAGCCGAAGGAGGTCATAGTGATGGACCATGCTAAGGCTCAAGCTCTACTTTCATCCTCGATGAAAGAGAGGGGCTTCTCTAACTCAAAGGTAGCTGCATTGAATAGGAAGCTCCCTTCCTTTGTGTCCTCGCCTACTAGAGCCTTCCCCCTTTTACAGAAAGGGTTTCTGGCTGTACTAGAAGCAATCGAGGCCGGCAAGTCTTGCCCCTCCCTAGAGGAGTGTAAACCCTTGTAGCTGGCCCTGCCTATGGACCACAAAGACTGGAAGGACGTCCATCTTACGTTCTCAGTGGGAAAGTTGGAGGCTGATATTGCCGGACGTCAGTTCGGCAAGGACTTCCCTAAGCTGTCTGACTTTCTTTTGCGAAGTGAGTTCGATACAAAAGAAAGACTGACTGCCTCAATGTCTCTTCAGACTACTCTCGAGACGATGGCAAGTGACCCCAAGGTCCATGAAATGTTCATGGTAGTGGCCAAGCCTCATCTGGCCACAGTGACGAAGGACCTTTATGGCTTCGTCAAGGCAAGGAGAGCTTGTAGGGAGTTTGTGTTTACCTCGGCTACGGTGAGGCACGAGCTAAAGAAACTAATCTCCTCCAACATTTGGGGAAAAGACCTTTTTCCCTACCGACTTGGTCAAAGAAGTTGTTGATAAAGCCGCCTTGGAGAATAGAAACCTTCTCCAGAAGTGGGGCCTGGCTATCAAAAGAAAGTCTTCCCTGGATGAAGGTCCTCAACCAAAGAGGAAGACTATGAGGACTAGGCTACCGTCTCGGCCAGCCAAGCCTCTTAGACAGCAACAGCAACTGCAATTGCCATTACCCCCAGTGCCCCAGATCGTGGCACAAACCCCGACCACCTTTCAGTGGGTACCCCAGGCCGTGTCGACACAGTCCACGGCATTCACCCCAGCGTTCGAAGGGCAGTCTACTTCCTTGCTGAACGATTTTGGAAAGCCTGAAGTGTTTTCATCGGTGTGTGGCTGCCGCTGGTACCAGTAATTACGTGATCATTCAAGCATAACATTACGTTAATGGTTTGGATCTCGACGGGTTCGTCCTTCAAACCTGATTTAGTGACAAAGACCTGGTGCAAGAGAACTTACATCATCCCACGGAAATTAAGCTATTGTTAAATGTATGTAAATAGTTAGGGTTTATTAATTTAAATTGTGTCCAGTCTATTCCTTTTACGTTCCTATCCCCGTATGTATAGTTTGTGTGTGGGTGCATCATTGATGGTTGGTTCTTTGTCTCTTTCTTTTATTTTTCCGGTGTGCTAGAGTTTGTTTGGGTCCTAGATGCCTTTTTGTAATGCGAATGGTTTATTTCCTTCCTGGCTGGAGATTTATTTTCATTTGAGGAGAATTAGGTTTATGTAATAAACAGGAATTTGAATTTGATTAAGAGTCTTCTTTTTAACCTTTCCTTCTCGGTGGATTTTGATACGTCAATGTCTAGTTCTAGTTGGCTGAATACAAAGAACCTGTGACATTAATGGCGACCTTGCCAGGATCCTGTTGAATTCTTTTCTCAGGATCCCTAGAATATTGACACTGCCGTGTTGGAATCTTCAGTAGAGGATTGGTTGTTCAGATATTTTGATAGTTAATTGGGTTTAAACTTTGATAAAATGAGTGAGTCTGAGCTTACGATGACTGAGATTAATGTATCGGAATTTTTGGGTAGGGGTGACTGGGAGGCTAGGCTTGGTGATTTAAGTAAAGGTCAGTTGTTTTCACTAGCAGAGCATTTCAAGTTAGTAGTATCTCCTGGTGTAAAGAAAGGAACTCTGTTGCTACAGGTAGCGAGTGCGATAAGGGGTGGTGCTATGGGTGCGACTTCGGACGAAGTAGGATTAATGCAAGATAGGTTAGCATTACAGAAATTGGAGGTGGAAAAGTTGAAATTGCAGTTTCAGATGGGAGAGATGGAGATGGCCAATAGGGAAAAGGAAAGGAAAATGGAGAAGGTTAGATTAGAACATGAGAGGGAACAGGAAATGGCTAGATTGGAATAGGAAAAGGCTAGATTGGAACAGGAGAGGCAATTGGAGTTTGTTCGAATGGAACATGAATTGCAGGTTCTTCGTTTAAAACAAACTGGACCGGAAGACCACTTTAACATTAGTCATGCTATTAAGCTAGTCCCTGTGTTTAACGAAGCTGATGTGGCTGAATTCTTCTCTGCTTTTGAGAAGTTAGCAAGAAAGTTAGGTTGGCCTGAGACTATGTGGACTACCCTAATTTAGTGCAGGTTGGTTGGGAAAGCACAAAAAGTGTATGCAGCATTGAGTGAAGAGGTAAGTGCAGATTATAGTAAGGTGAGAGAGATTGTATTAAAAGCTTATGAGCTTGTGCCAGAAGCCTACCGCCAGAGATTTCGTAATCTAAGAAAGGTTCCAAATGATACTTATGTAGAGTTTGCTAGAGCTAAAGAATTAGCATTTGATGAATGGTTGAAATCAAAAGGGGTTGATGATTTTGCAGGGATAAGGGAAATAATCCTTATTGAAGAGTTCAAGAATAATGTAGGGCATGAACTGAAGATACATTTAGAAGACTTAAAGTTAGATACTGTGGGAGCAGTTGCAGTGGCAGCCGATGAGTACGCACTATCACATAAGTCTGTGTTTAAGTTTGCTGATAAGCAAAGTAGGTGGGATAAGGATAGGAGGTTTGAAAAGACTCCGGAGCAGGGAGCGAAATCCTCTAAATCCAGTTCTCCTGGAAGAAAGGTTCAGTCTTTTCCAAAGACAAGTGAAAGGGATGTAACGTGTTATTTTTGTAAAAAGAAGGGCCATATTAGGTCAGAATGTTCTGCCTGGAAGGGGCAGGGGAGTTCCAAGAAGCCTGTAGGTCTACTTGGGAGAACTTCTGGGGGTGTATCCTGTGAGTTTGGTAACTTTGGAAAATATGTCTCAAGTGGTGAAGTGTTCACAAAGGACCAGGATGGTTTTGGGAGACGGGTAAATGTATTGCGGGATACTGGTGCTGCCCAGTCGTTGATTTTGAGATCGGCGTTGCCTGACAATTTTGTAGAGGAGCAGCTAGAGTATGTGTTGTTGGGTGGCTTCCCAAACACGGTGGTGGCGTGTCCTCTGGCCGAGTTTTGGGTAAACTCGGATTGGGTCAAGGGCCCGTTAAAGTTGGCAATTACAGATGAACTACCAGTGAACGGCGTGCAGGTTGTGATAGCCAATGATACTGAGTCGGATACGGGGAGTAGTTGTCCGGTAGTGCAATGTAACGGTACCACTCAGAATGGTGAGAGTAGTCCTATGATGGCTATTACTCGTTCTACAGTCCAGTCTCCTAGTGTTGAGGATGAGGATTTGGGTCTAGATAGGCTTGAAGGACTGGTAGAGGGAGTTTCTGATGTGAAACTTCCTAGTCTAGTATCTGAGTGGGATGATACTGTAGGATGGGATAGGAACTCACTAAGTATTGCTCAGAAGGAAGAGTTTAATGAAGAGGGGGAAGGAGAGGTTAGCTCAGATTTGACGAGACCTAAGATGAAATGGGAAGATGGTATCCTGTATCGGTTTAGTTGTTTCAAAAGATCGCCAACTGAGATGTGGGAGGTAAGGAAGCAGATAGTAGTTCCTCTTGAATATCGGGGCAAAATCTTGTGGTTTGAACATGAAGATTTACTTGCTGGTCATTTTGGAGTAAGCAAAACTTTTAGGATAGTTGCTGAGCATTTCTTTTGGCCAAGAATGAAGGCAGAGGTGAAGAGGTATGTTAATTCTTGTACTAAGTGTCAAATGGTTGGTAAACCAAATCAGAGAATTGCTAAAGCCCCTTTACAACCCATTCCAGTGGTTGAAGAACCATTTAAAGAGATATTGATAGATATTGTGGGGCCATTGCCAAAGACTAGCAGTGGTTTTCAGTATATACTGACAATAATGGATAGAATGTCTAAGTACCCCAAAGCTGTACCCTTAAGGAGTATTCACAGTAAGAAAGTAATCAAAGCACTTATTGGTTTCTTTACTAGGTTTGGGTTGCCGAAATCGGTTCAGTCTGACTGTGGTAGTAATTTTATGAGTAAAGAATTTGCTAAACAGATGAAAGAGTTCAAAATTAATCATGTAACTTCATCACCATACCACCCAGAGAGCCAGGGTCAGATTGAACGATTTCATCAAACTTTGAAGTCCATGCTAAAGAAATATTGTGGGGGAAGATCCAAGGAACTGGGATAAGGCAATACCTTATTTATTGTTTGCATTTAGGTCTGTACCGAGTGATATGATGGGATTTTCTCCATTTGAGCTTGTATTTGGTCACAAGGTAAGAGGTCCTTTGGATGTTGTTAAAGAAAGTTGGGAAAATAATAATCCAAAAGTTAGCCTGGTACAATTTCTAAAAGAATCTAGGGAAAAGCTTTATAAGTTTTGGGAGTTTGCTAAGGAGAACTTGAAAGTTGGGCAAGGTAAAATGAAAAAGAATTTTGACATCAAAGCTAGGAGAAGGGTATTTGAAGTTGGGGATAAAGTTTTAGTTTTATTACCTACCCCTGGTAATCCCCTAGGAGCCAAGTTTTCAGGACCATGGAAGATAGCTAAGAGGGTAAGTAGCTTGAATTATCTGGTGGAGACCCCAAGTAGAAGACAAAAACACCAGCTTTGTCATGTTAACATGTTGAAACCCTATTATGAAAGAGTAGCAAAGAAGCCATTGTTGTTGTTGGGGATCGTAGAAATGGAAAGAGAATGTTTGGAAATAGAAGGTAAGTGGCCTAAAGGTAATAGCGATGTATTAAATAACTTGCCAAATATGTTGTCTCACTTAGATGGGGATCAAATTGAGTCCATCTTATATTTGATAGAAGTGTATCCAGATTTATTTAAGGACACCCCAGGTTGTACGACTGTGATACAGCATGATGTGGAGGTTAGAGGGGCTAAACCGATAAAACAGGCACCTTATAAAACTAATCCATTGAAAAGGGAAGTAATCAAAACAGAGGTAGAGTACATGTTGCAGCATAATCTGATAGAAAGTAGTTACAGTCCATGGAGTTCACCTGTGGTGTTGGTGAAGAAGGAGAATGGTCAGTATAGAATGTGCATAGATTACCGCAAGGTTAATGCAGTTACAGAGACTGACAGTTTTCCTTTACCTCGGGTAGAGGACTGCATCAATGATGCAGGTAAGGCAAAGTTTATCAGTAAGTTCGACCTTCTAAAGGGGTACTGGCAATGACCGTTGACACCCAGAGCTATGGATATCTCTGCTTTTGTGACCAGTGAGGGATTATTTGCCTGCAACGTGATGCCTTTTGGCGACTAATGAACAACTTGGTAGGTTCTCTAGAGGGTGTGGTAGTGTACATTAATGACATTGTGGTTTATAGCAATGACTGGGACACCCATATTCAAAGAATAAGAAAGTTATTTGAAAAACTTAGCCAGGCAGGGCTGGTTATCTATCTTGCCAAATGTGAGATAGCCAAGAGTAGTGTATTGTATCTTGGTCATGAAATAGGTCATGGGAAGATTGTCCCGAAAGATGCAAACGTCAGAGCCATTTTAGAGTTTCCTGTGCCTTATGACAAAAGGTCTGTTCGTAGATTTCTTGGCATGGTAGGATACTACAGGAGATTTGTGATAAATTTTGCCACAATTTCTAATCCTCTTACTAATTTATTGAGGAAAGAAGTAAAGTTTGAGTGGAATGAAGAGTGTCAGAGGTCATTTGACAAATTGAAGGCAGTTCTGACTAGCTATCCTGTCTTGAGAGCTCCGGATTTTCAGGAACCATTTAGGTTGGCGGTCGTTTACCTTGAAAGGTAAATTTGTTATGTACGTAAGTGTTCCACGAATTCGTCTGCAGAGGACACTCTTTCCTGCCTCAAGTGGTGGTGGAGTGACTTGGTGATGGACAGCAACCATTAGCTAATACCAAAGCTCCTGTTAGTCTAGGGACAGACTCGTTTTGACCACTTCGAAGCCTGCAGACGTGACACTGCCGTTCAGTTTTGCCTTGGGGTAAGAATAAAATTGTGTAGTTTCCCTTGATGAACGATTTTGGAAAGCCTGAAGTGTTTTCATCGGTGTGTGGCTGCCGCTGGTACCAGTAATTACGTGATCATTCAAGCATAACATTACGTTAATGGTTTGGATCTCGACGGGTTCGTCCTTCAAACCTGATTTAGTGACAAAGACCTGGTGC
>NC_090753.1:16419294-16421794 GCF_036898095.1 Palaemon carinicauda
TGCACCAACAGTCTGCAATTCGATATAACTACTCTATGTGTACAATTGTTTCCATGACATAAGCGGTCCAGTTCATATGCACATATTGAGGGTCATCTACATAATTTTCAATGTTGCTAATATTAATAAAGGATTAGTAATGATAGTCAAGCTATCTTGAAAAACGTGGCTTACTTCTAGATGATATTTATCTCTTCTTTATCACGTCACAATCACAAGAAACACTAATTTTATAGTACTATTATACCACCAGACGTATAACTATCACTAGATGCAATGTTTCTGATATAGATACAGAAACTTTTCGTTGCAATAATCACAGAATATTCGTACAAATACGAGAGATTTTAATCATACCCAGATTAAGTGACACACGTGTACTGGACTGAGAAAGAAAGAGGGATAAGTGGATCCGGAAACGCTGATTGGTGGAGACCGCAGGCGGGGCTGAATGCGCGGCTGTGATTGGTCATAGCACTCACCACTACTTATCCGGACGAAGATTGCCTTGAAGGGTAGCCCATTGGCCCTGTTGATAATGGCTATTAACTGTTGCAAGAGAGAGTTTGGTTTACTATTTACAGCAAATTTACAGTATAATTTAATACCAGTTTATATCCTCAAATGTTTTTTGTTTTTGTTTTAAATCTTTGAAGACAATAGACAACATTTACAGAAATAATTTACATGTTATGATCTTGATATAAAAGGATGAAGCAGATATTGCTACAGTGATACCAATCTAAAACCAAAGTTTAGAAAGGGGACGGTGTCAAGACAGGGTCAACCGCTGAAGGCCGATTCTCTCTCTCTCTCTCTCTCTCTCTCTCTCTCTCTCTCTCTCTCTTCTCTCTACTTTGAAATATAACCGAAAATCCCTACGTACTCTTTCTCCGGCAGAAAATACTGGCTTGCGTTGAAGGTAATTTTTGTCCTTGGCTATGTAGATACGAGCTAGTTGGGTTAACACAAAATTCTAGAGAAGAGTATACTGGCGGCCTGCCACCATCACAGGGATATGTTAAGAAAATCGTTGCCTTCCTATTTCTCTATTAAGTCATGTGGCTTCTCTGATCTTGAATATCGAACCTTCTAGTTAGCTCCTATCAAAATGACTTATTCATTACACACAGTTCATATATCCAACAACCCTGACCATGTGTTCAACGGGCAATTCGCAATCGTAACCAAACGAACCTCAACAATGTGATATATGCATGCTCCAAACATTATAAATTTACTTTTTTTTTATAAACTGAAATATTTACATTTTATTGTATCGGTGTGCGTTCGCCTATCTGCAATGAGTTTGACCAAAATCAGACAATTGGTGCCTAGTTTGTAAAAAAAGCAAACCAACGGTGCATCTCCGCCTGGAATAACCCCAACTTTGAATATCTCCAAACCATGATTTTAGAATGGCCCGACTATAGTCGATCTTAATCATAATCAGGATATTTTGAATCATAGAGAATACATGATATTCAATCACTTTATCATAAGAAAAAGATACGTCCTATTTATAGGCATAATTTATTTGTCCGAAATGATTAATCCTTCATATACCATGAGGGGTCAAAATGACCCCACAGAAATTCTTAAATGTTGACAATTTACTATTTGTTTACTTAGGATTGTTTCCTTTCCTAGCTGTTTATCCTTGTCTCCTTTACATGTACAAAACGTTTTGTTATGTACAAGTCCTCAATATAAAACATCACAAACTTTGCTAGGGCCGCTGTAGACCCCCCTTGGCAATTCGTAGTAATTGGATTTTTTTTTTTTCACAAAGGTTGTATTTTTCAACAAAAATCATCATGCCCTTGCCAGTTGAGCTGTTCTATGGTGCAGGCGAGGCAACTGATGAACACCTTCCCTCTTCTGATGGTGAAGTTGATTCCTTCTGTGATTTGTCTGCCATCAGTGACTATGAACATCAAATATATTCTTCAAGTGATAAAGATAGTAAGGTAGATGATGATACTGAAAATAATGGAAATGATGAAGTAAGTAGGTGGTTGAATGTATGTCCGAAAAAGGGAAGGAAGTCAAAGCAAAATATTATCCATGAAAGAGGTGGTCCTCACATTGCCTTTCCGGCACACAGTAAATTTGCTACTTTTAACTTTTTCATAACAGATGGAATTATTGAAACAATTTTAGAAGCAAATGATCAGAGAGAATGTAGCGTGTATGTTGATGACTGGAAAGACTTGAATGCAACAGAACTTTTGCATTGGTCTGGACTTCACATCAGATGTCCTGTATCGAGACAGGACCACCTATTTAACGGGCTACCATGAGCCAAGTCAGCATCCTCCAAATCAACAGATTCATCCCTTTTGATGATATAAGTACTAGGTTGGAATGGTGTACAAGGACGACTGGTGAGTATATATGAGGTTTTTCAGAATTTTGTCGAGTTATGTCAAATCAATTATAAAGCTAGTGCATATATAACTATTAAATCTTTTGTACCATTTGAGGGAGGAAGTCAATT
>NC_090753.1:16429294-16432445 GCF_036898095.1 Palaemon carinicauda
TATATATATATATATATGTATATATATATCATATTAGAATTAGGAATATACAAGAGCTCTTTGAAATGCAAACAGGCGGTGTGTAAAGGGGAAGTTCTAGCTAATTTAATAAACACACTAGTATTTTTGCAAATTTAAACACCCAAAAAAATCCCTGACTTCTGAAACTTCACAGGAATCGATACTAAAAACTCGTGAATAATAAAAAAAAAAGTAAACACAAAAAGATATGTAGATTGAAATTATATATATATTTTCGAATGGATGCAGGTTTCATATTATTATCATTATTATTATTATTATTATTAGTAGTAGTAGTAGTAGTAGTAGTAGTAGTAGTAGTAGTAGTAGTATGATTAGCAGTAGTAGTAGTAATAGTATCAGCTAATCTACAATGCTAGTTGTAAAATCTGGATGATCTAATGGCCAAGGGCCCCAACTGGGAGAAAATACCCTACGAGGGAAGTAAAACAAGAAAATAAACCACATATGACGTAATAGAATATCAAAATAAAATATTTTCAGAACTAGAACAGCATTATATTAGATTGTGTATATATATATATATATATATATATGTATGTATATATATATATATATATATATATATAAACTATAAAATGAGAAAATAGAGGAAGAGAAATTTTAAAATAAAATAGGAAGAGATATATATAAAATTGTGGCAGAGATTACCGTCAACCAATATATTACTCTTAGTTTAAAGGTTTAAACACCGCTCATGAATGACTGAGATAAAGGACAGAGAAAATAACCCCACTAGCTGGTAAGTGCACCAGAGAATGATCATACAGATGATCAGTGTCCAAGTCACCTCTCCAAAAAAGCAAGGACCAGGGAGAGCTAGGCAATGGCTACTCAGTAGGTAGACCTGTAGGTTCCGGCGTTACCGCCTCGACCATTGTAACCGCATTGAATTTTTTAAAACTCAAAGTTATGTTTTAAAGCAACACTTATTATTTCCTTCAAAGTTTACTTGAAGTAGCAGAAAGGCTCTTGATTTTAAATTTTATTACATTTTCAATATATCATTACTCGGACGCACAAAACGACATCTCTAATAGGCTCACCCATACCTCCTATTCTTAGCTCACAAGGGTTGTGATGTTGCGGATAATAAAAGAAACTATTGAGGTTGAGTGGGACTCGATACAAAGTTTTACAGATCGATAGGCAGGGACGTTTCTATTAGGCCACCTCACTCATGGGGATTTGTCCCATGAAAGGTTCTTTTAACCTCATATACAGTAGAGCCAATTTTGTGAATTCTCTATGTCCCTTTTCTGATTCTGTCTTTATCTTCCAAGCCATCAGTATCTTAGGATTGATGGCCTTCTTAGGCCTTAGGCTTTCGATTGAAGCAGAATATATGGATCAAGTTAAGTCATAAATGCTATAGAAAGGCGGAAGCTATTATCGATAAGACTCTCATTTTGTGGAGAGAAAAAAAAAAGACTCAACTCCATCACTATTATCTTTATTTCCACATTTACTTTTGGATTTTGTTTTTTCATTCATATTTCATTTTTATCGCCTCAAAATAAATATTTAGATCCGTTTATCCCCTAATTTTCTAACATTTTGTTGACAAAAGCCTTTTTTATTTTTTAAAACTTAAAACAAAAAACAGCTGATAGTTCTACCAGTGGAAATAATTAACACTTTATAAGTAAAAATTTAAATGATAGGTCCCTAGCTCTCTCTCTCTCTCTCTCTTTCTCTCTCTCTCTCTCTCTCTCTCTCTCTCTCATTCTCTCTCTCTCTCTCTCTCTCTCTCTCTTTATATATATATATATATATATATGTATACAAATATATATATATATATATAATATACTATATATATATATATATATATGTATATATATATATATATATATATTTATATATATATATATGTATGTAAGAATATATATATATATATATATGTATATATGTTTATATAAGTATATATATATATATATATATATACATATATATATATATATATATATGTATATATACATATATATATATATATATATATATTGATGAAAATCCACACAATATCGTTCTCTAATGGAAATAGATTCATCTCTTATACTGGGATCGAACCCTAGCACCTGCTGGGTCGGGATTTCGCCAGGTAAATCCTGAATTGCAGTTAGGTGGCGTGATTGGTAGTAACCTTGACTTTCATATGAAGGGGCTAGGGTTCGATCACGGTATGAGAGAGAAATATATATACAGTATATATATATATATATATATATGTATATATATATATATATATGTATATATATATATATATATATATACATATATATATATATATATATATACATATATATGTATATATACATATATATATATATATATCCATATATATATGTATATATAAATATATATATGTATATATATATATATATATATATGTGTGTGTGTGTGTGTGTGTGTGTGTAAATATATTTATATACATACTTATATATATGTATATATATATATATATATATATACATATATATATATATATATATATGTATATATATATATATATATATATAAATATATATATATATACATATATATATATATATATATTTCCTCTCTTTCCTTCCCACTTTCCTTTAATCTCTATCATATAATAGATGTGTTCTGTAAATCATATGGTTATACACCACATAATTTCTAAACTTTTATGCTATCTTGATTTTATAGATAGGATTAAAGCTTAGCTAACAATAATAGTACTTTATACAATTAAACAGTAAAATCTTTATTATTATATAATAGAAAAATTTTAATAACTGTCTCTGTGTGATAAATAAACTGTTATTACAACCAAGAGGTGAAAAGACATAAGTTTTGCTTGTTTTGAGCCAAGTAATCAGTGGTCAAAACCAAGCCTCTTTTCAACGTTTAAATAATTATATAAGGTTCTCTCCACACCGACAGCTTTGTAGGACGAACTTCAAGCTGACGCCAGAAGCGAAAGAAGCAGCGAATAAAGTTCTGTATCCTTTTATTTTTCGCATGATTACCAAAGTAACGAGAGCTGTACTCGTTGTGTTTGGTGTGGTTGAAGTCTGGGGAAATCCCATTGCCTGACGTAAGAAGTTTGGATTTCAAACAATATCACTGATTAATCATTATT
>NC_090753.1:16435445-16440445 GCF_036898095.1 Palaemon carinicauda
AGGAGCAGGGGGTAGCTGTATTGCAAGCGAGGTCGTTGGTACGTGCTCCACATCTCCTAATGGTCGTGTAGGAATGTTAGCAGTCAGGACTGACCTACAAATTAAGTCCATTCGAGCGGTGATTGACACAAGAACCAGCGTTGCACCGATTGAAGAAGGATTCTCCTCAAACCCACTACTATCAGCGGCATACATCATCCTCGACAGGCCAGAAAAAAATAAACCACATGCAAGGCATATAACGATCGTCAACTTTAAGGTAGGAACTGTGAAGTATAAACATGATTTTTATTATTTTACCCACCTTATGAATTCCTGGAATCGCGGCTATACTTGGTTTAGTTTTTATAATTAGTAATCAAATATGCATTTGCGGGGAATAAGAGAACTACAGGAAAAGCAGGAGGGGGAATTTTCTGATATAATTTTACGTGAGAGTAAGTGCTTGTGCGGCAAAGGAGGTACAATTATGTAAGGTAACAGCTGTACCTGAAAGAGGAGAAGTATTGCCCCCCACCCCCCATAACCTTAAGAGAATATCAGTGACCCTGTATCAGCCTCTCCCAGAAGGAAACAAGGATGTGGATAAGCACCATATCAATTTACACACGTAGTCTTAGAGAGCTTGTCAGAAATCAAAGAGGACAGGGCTGATATAACGATAGTTCATTAGTCAAATAAAAGAGTTGTGGTAGGAAGTGATTCTGTGTGTGACTTAGAATTATGTGACGTTGCTAATAATGAGATCTTGGGAGCTACAACTCCAGCCTCTACATATGAATGCACTCAGATCTTGATTATGCAAGCTCGAAAAATATATCAGCCAGAATATCAACCTGTATTTAGTAACATGGTAATAATTATTCAGGTGTATTTGCAATTGGAGACGAGCCACTCGGGAGTATTGATCGATTTTCATTTAGCATTGAAACTAGGCAGACGGAGCCAATGAGGTTAAGGCCTTATAAGGTACCCATTTATTTCCATGGAGAGATAGAAAGGGGAAATTAGTAAATTAATGGAACAAGGGATTATCAAGGCGAGCAAATCTCTCTGGGCTTCTCCAATTGTAGAAGTTAAATGCAGTCACAAAGAATAATGCATTTATATTGCCCTTGATCGAAGAATTACTTGTGAAGGTACGGGGGTAGTAAATACTTTACAACTAATGATTTAAAATCTGGATACTATCAACTACCCATTCAGGAGGACGGTGAATTTGAAACGTCATTTATCGCTAACGATCAACTATTTTATTTCAATTTTCTTCCTTTCGGTATTAAAAATGCTCCAAGTCATTTTTCGAGAGTAACGATAGCGGTTTTGTCTCCCTTAATTGGCCATAATATTCTTGTTTATTTAGACGATATCATAATTACGGGGAAAATGACCAAAGAACATAAAAATAATATTTGAAAAGTTTAAATTTTTTCTATAAACCGGTCGAATTTTTAAATCATATAATAACCTCAAACGTATCCAACACTGCCCCAGTAAAGTAGAACCTATTAGAGATTTCCCTAAGCCACGTACTCCTAGGGAAGTGACTGGAGTACCTGGGCTTGCTAGGTATTACAGTAAATTTATAAGAAGTTTTGGAGATATGGCTAAAGCCTCAGATGCTTTAAAGAAACCAAAAGTAATAAATTGGGGAGTGGAAAAAACAAAGAGCCTTTAACCATTAGAAAGCTGCCTTAACTAGCAATGACATACTCGTATATCCTAGATTTTATCGCCCCTTTTTAGTGACAACAGATGCGAGTAGCGTAGCTATTATTGGTGTAATTTTTCAACGAGCTGATAAAGGTAGAGCGCGACTTCTTTGTTTTGCTTCCAAGGCATCAAAAGAGGCAGAAAAGAGTTATAGTACACTCGATCAAGAGGCATTGGCTATTCTTTGGGTTGTAGAGAGGCATCGGTTCTTTTTATTAGGTCAGCTAATTGAGTTTCAAAGTGATCATCCCCCTTTACGTGATATGTTTCACAAAGGGGACTTGACATCTAGATAAGCGGGATGGATTGAATGATTGCTAGAGTTTAAAACAAAAGGGGTGTCACCACATAAAAGGTAAAGCTAACAAGGTAGCTGATGCCCTCTTTAGAGGTGCAGTAATAGGAGTAACAACTAGGTCACAAAAGAGGAACGAAGAACAAAGCCAAAATATTGAAGGTTATCATCAAAATAGAAAACGGGATGTGAATTCACGCGTGGAGCAATCAGAATAGGATATCTGCGAGCAAGAGAGAGAGAGAGAGAGAGATGGAAATAGTGTACGTGAATACGTGTTGGTGCCCGAGGACACGACCAAGGGTGTCCAGAATGAGTGCCCTGATGATGGAGGTGAGATTCACTTGGAAGGTTGGGAAATAAAGGAAGTCCGAGCGGGACATAAAAAAGACGAATGATGGAAACAGTGTGAACAGTTATTAAAGGGAAATCAGAGTTATCCATCATTTCTGAATGTGCCTCGTGAAATTTTTTTTTTATAGAGAATAATATCTTATATTGTGCTTACGCAAAGAGGGGAGGACATTTTTTTTGCATGGTTACTTCTTCCTCATATTTTGATTTAATAGAGCCATCCATATTGTACATGCAAGTCTGTATGCAGGGAATTTAGGGATTAATAGAACATTAAGGAGTAACCGAAAATCCTTTTTTTGGTTAGGAATGAAAAAATATATTAAAAATTATATAAAAGGTTGTTGTGATTGTAACTGTTTCAAAGAGCATAAAAAAACACTATACCAGAAGCCAGAAAGTGGCCTGTGATTCCTATTAAATTTTATAGGGTTCATATGGATGTGGTAGGACCATTTCTTACTGGTTAGCGTTTGTATTAAGTACCGAGCATACAGACATACACAGTCATTCAAGCATGTTCAAAATCTCCATTGAATTTCAATGATAATAGAATATAATCAAGACCAGGAATTGCCATGGATCTCTCTCTCTCTCTCTCTCTCTCTCTCTCTCTCTCTCTCTCTCTCTCCCTTCACATACAAATACACACCCACATGCATACTGAAAGCCGTGTATCTAATTAGACGAAGATTATTCAAAGCCGTTGAATGTCAGAATTACCAATGTTCCAAGCTCGTATTATCCCCTGGAATTCCAGACTTGCCTTTAGGAGTACGAACAGGTATTTCTCTTCCCTGCAAAACCTGTTTCTCCCCTCATCTGGGTGTTATAAGAGTTAATTAAAGGCCTTTAGAGGTCCAATGGTGTCATTTGTTAAGAATCCTTTGGAGTTTGAGACGATTCAATTAGGAGAATAATGTTCCCTTGAGTGCAGCTATTTATCTTGGCTTAAGATATTGTGGTTTTAATTTTAATTATTCGATGTTTATTCGGATTATGTGGTTTTAAACCCTTAATTTCAATGTGTTTAGCTGGTAAAGTGGTTTTAAGCCCTTATTTTCAATGTTTAAAGGCAATGTGGTTTTAAACCCATAACATTTATTTTTAACGGGTTAATCTCATATTAAACAATTTATTTCAAAATTTAAGGGGTAATGAGGTTTCAAGCCTTTACTTTTAACGTTAAAACTTAGGGCGAATATTTTTTTTATGTTGGATATACTGGTTTAAATAACTTTTTTTTTACATTTTATGCAAGAAAGATCTATTTTAATGTTATTACTGTTCTTAAAGCGTATTTCATTTTAATCTTTCATTACCTTTCTTATAATGCAAATGTATGAAATTTATCATCAATCTAATGCGAAGTTACAAACCTACCAATTAGCTAATAAGGTGAAGGGGGGTTGATATTAAGTACAAAAAAAAAACTGAATTCGACAGGTATATGTACAAATGAATTGTCATTGACTTTCATCTTTCTTCGGGGCTAAATGGTACGGTCACTCTCATAAAAGCATCCTGGACCAGGGTTCAATTCCCGGCTGGTCAGATGCTATTGTCTTTGAGTGATTTCGCACCGAGACTATGATCGCCATGTCACTAAGAGAATCATGACATTAATGTATGAAAATATATGGCTTATTTGAAATACACACACATACACACACGCACACACACATACACACACACACACACATACACACACACACACACACACACATATATATATATATATATATATAATTATACCTATATTTGTGTATGTATTTATCTATCTATCTATCTATCTATCTATATATATATATATATATATATGTATGTGTGTGTGTGTATGTGTGTGTGTGTGTGTGTTACTCATAACGGTAATCGAACAGTTTAACATGATTTTTCAAAGAGGCCCATAAAAGAAACATGCAATATAAATAAATCAATATATGTCAGACAATAAACATTGGCCCCTCCGCAGGATGTAATGTGAAAATGAGGAATACATGGCAGTGACGGTTTATATAGGAAAGCAAAAGGGTGTTTCCAATCGTTCTACAGTTGTTAATAGTTCTGGAAGGATTAGCCTAATTTGATTAAAGACAGGTGCGTCTTCGTATTGTTGACCCGCTCGGAGGATGTCTAGACTTCTGATGCATATCTGATGGTCGGTCTCTGTGGATTATCTTCTTCAGGATAGGGTTGAGAAGAGTATTATCCAATGTGCCAGCTTTCCATTGGCCGCCGGATAGGTTCATTGTGTTTGATTGATTTATGATGGCTGATTCTAGGATTTTCCTTCTGTACGGAGAGGTACTCTTAAAAAGCAAAGACGACTCACTCCAGTTAATCTGTTGCCTTAAATCTCTAAGGTATACGAAAATCCACGAGTTTTCATAGCCATACCTAACGGGCCGTTCGCTATCTCAAAGGTTATCCGAACACAAAAGATCTGTTAAGTATGGGTATGAAAACTCGGGATTTTCGTTCACCTTAGAGATTTAGGGCACCAGATTGTTTAGGAATGAGAGAGAGAGAGAGAGAGAGAGAGAGAGAGAGAGAGAGAGAGAGAGAGGGGGGGGGGGAATTGTAGAGTTTCACTTACATGAACTGGTACTGATTGTTTCAGTCGTTCGCAAATAAACCA
>NC_090753.1:16445445-16452945 GCF_036898095.1 Palaemon carinicauda
TGACATGGAACTGTTCCGAATGTGTATCATTCATGATTGTACACGGTCATTATGTTTTATATATATATACATACATATATATATATATATATATATATATATATATTTTTCTTTTTTTTTTGGACGTTATTAATGTCCTTTCGCACTTATGACCTGTTTATGCCTTTATATGCTTGTGTTATTGTCTGAATTTTCTTGCTGTTTTCAACTGGAACAGATTGTATATACAGATGCTCCGTCCAAATTATGTTAGTTGCAATCACTCTGCTTTTATGGTAATAACTAACTACTGCATATGCATATTAGAGATCTGGCAGTGACAGCTCCCTCCCACTTTCCCCAGGATGCTGTGTTTTATGCTTCGATGAGGCCGCTTTCAGACACTAACTCTAATATCAACGCCCCACCCCTGAAACTACCGTCGTCCTCCAGTAGAGAAGCGTTCACCTAGTACCAGCGTGTAGAAATCCGGTTTCGCAACAAGGGCGTGACTTATTCAAGCACCAAGGCCGATCACATTCTACCAGCGTTCCTTGAGGATACTTTCCCAGAAATCTTCAATTCTCTGCAAAAGTAATGGGACAAACAAAAAATTTGCAACACGGTCATATCATACATTCTGGAGCAGTACTTTCCATCGCCAGTTGTCCGCATAGCAAATTTTTTTCAGTTCTCTGAACATCCATTTGGGAACCAAAAGGCTTCACTCGCCCTTATGGAAATGACCATCGCTCGTCTGCATCCTGGTGCAAATGGCTTCCCTTTTGAAGTAATGTACTGCGAGCCCCGTGGATACGGCGCTTAACCAAACCTGTATGCACTGCCATCTACGATATCGATTTTTTGCCCATGAAGGACCTGATGACCAAAGTTGACGCCACTTCCCCACAATCAGGTCCTCCATCAATATCTCTATTCCTGTCAAAATATACAACTATTTAATATCAACTGAAATTGACGTGAATGTGGTAGGACATAGATACCCACACAATTATTTGCCGGAGCAGCAACAATCCCACCCACCACCTACCACTCGCATACACCCCAACCAAAGAACTTTATAGCCGCTTAGTGATGCCCATCGGTCACAGTATGCTACTATCACTTCAAATTTGGGGTTGTTGAGAAGAAATGTCTGAATGGTTGTCAGTAGCCATAAAACCTGTAAGTTGGACATTGCTTGCGGCGATTGCCTTCTCTGTCACTAATCTTTTTTTTTTTACATGCCGCAGGTACAAGCGTGCGATTTTTGGTAGACATGGTTTCTTATCATTCTCTTCTGCAATGCTACTCTCTAGGACATGACATAGTCTGGTAAAGTTCTAACGACATTCGCCTGGTAGTTGCCAAAATATCGGCAATACCCACCAACGGTTATGAAACTCTTGCATTGTTGTTTGAAAGCAGCAAATGTATTAGGGAGTTTCTCGTTGCTGACATCTCATTGCCATTCCCCACTGCGGATATCCTCTCACTGGTCAACCTCCTGGACAAGGCTGGCGTATGGTACGGTACGGTACGGAGTACGGTACGGTACGGTTGATATTTAGCCTCTAAGTACGGTACGGAATTACGGTACGGTAATTTTACCAAGGTACGGTACGGTACGGTTCAGGTACGAAAAAACTGAGCAAATTCCGTACCGTACTTCACACCCCCTCCCCCGGCTTGGATATCTATCACTACGCAATTACTGTTAATGCATATTTGGACACCAGCAATTGACTGGACTAAAAAAAAAATTCACATGTAGAATACTAAGGTATCTTATATTTCAGTTTAGTAATATACTATGCATGTGTTAATTCCTTAATTAACATGTGACGTTTGTGTCTAATTCTTGAAGTAATACCAACAAAAGTTTGAAGCATCACAAATATAATCTATATTGTGCTTCGGAAGAGTCTCCCCCAGAAAAGCCCTATGCCTAACTATGAGCTATTGAGTGTGTCTGCTGCCAGTCTGCCACTACAAGTGCTGTTTACGTTGCTTCCACTGACACAGAACAGTTATAAAACTGGGAAGAGTCATTAAATCATGTCACAACAGCAGCTGATGGAGTTATTTCCATTAGACGTGCTGCTCATACGTCACAGCTATATGTGCATGATATGATCAACGGAAATCAATCTGTAAAATCTTTGCTAACTAAAGTGCGCAAAGTAGTGGATTGCGAAACAAGATGGGGCTCATCTTATGAGATGCTACAGAGTGTCATGGCAAGCAAATCTTTTTTATGACAATTAGGACTTGCCAATGAATCTCTTTTGATAACTGAAGATGACTGGCAAACTATTGAAGACCTTTTACTATGCCTCAAACCTGTGTACAATGCGACCGTTACCATACAAATGGAGAAACTGACCGCTGGAATGTTCCTTTGTGAGTGGTTAAAATGTAAAATGCTTCTGTCAAAATCATCTAGACAGTTTTCAGCCGACCTTATTGCTACCATGAGAATCGAGAGCTTTCTCTACTCAACAATGCAGCATTCCCTGGCAGCCATTTATCTTGATCCAAGATTTCAGTGCCTATTAGTTGAACCACAAAAAGATCTTGCAATGCTGCACCTCACTGCATTGTGGAAGAGAATTATGTCATTGCAAAGCTCTAGTAATTTTCAGGATGATTTTACAAAAAAAAAATGAAGAAAAGAACTTGAGTGAAAGGCAAAGTGGAAATGAAGAGAGCTCAAAAGATATAATTGACCAATATTGTCTGCTGCTGATAACAACCGAAAAAGGGAGAGCAAAGTAGTAGATTATGATGCTTTGTGATTAACCGAAATAAAACAAACAATTAGGCATTTCAATAACTGTACTCAAATAGAAAAAAGGGAAGATATATTTACGTGGTGGAATAAACATCCACACCAAGATTTGAAGGCTATAGCCAAGGTAGCCCTTGCACTTCCTGTCACTCAAGTGAGTGTAGAGCGAACATTCTCAGGGTTGAGATACATTTTGGATGGACTAAGACTAGGCATGAAGGATGATACAATAGATGCCATTATGTTTCTAAGATGCAATACATAATCAATTTGAACTCTTATGTTTGGTTAAAAGAAGTTGTTATTGGAAGGTATTTTCCTATAGCCTAGGTTACAAGCTTTATTTGGTCAATGTCGAGAAAAAAGATTTAGTTTATTTAATTACATCTTAACTTTAGTTTATGAATGTTGAGAAAAATATTTAGTTTATTTTCTTACATCGTAACTTAGTTTATCAATGTCGAAAAAAAAAGATTCATTTTATTTTATTACATCGTAACTTTTGAATGTTGAGAAAAAAATTATTTTATTTTATTACATGGTAACATCAGGCAATGCTTTTAATTTCTATTAATGGTTAGATTATTTTATATTTTTTTTCATAATAAAATCCTTAAAAGAGGAAGTGATGGTTTCAACAATATTATTATTATCATCCAAAGAGTCATAATACTGGGAAATATTTTGAATAATATTTCATACACTATATTTCATGTACTAAGTATACGGTATAGTTTCATGGCAAAACATGTTTTATGAATCCAAAAGTGAATACTCTTGGTCTTGTATTAAAAACAAAGGAACAGTATTAAATATTACTACAAAATATCCTTAGCAGCAGCTGCCATATTAGTACGGTAAATGTACGGAATTACGGTACGGTATTTTTTCCGTACTGTACGGTACGGAAAAATTATTGATAGTACGGTACGAAATTACGGTACGGTATTTTAGCCAGGTACGGAATACGGAAAAAACATTCCGTTACCGTACCGTACTACCAGCCTTGCTCCTGGATGATGCAGCTCACTTTCGATTAGTCAGTGCAGATTTGTACTCATTAACATAGCTCTCCATATCAGGGCAACCACGGATGTCTACTCCCACCTCCTCCCATAATACCTCAAAGTTTTCTGTCCAGAACTTAGTCAAATACCCATGGTTCCCTCGATACACGGTATTTATTAATATAGGAAAATGATGGAGACCCATTGTTTCCCAAATTCAGACATCTGGCACGTATAGTTTGGTTGCCTTTAAACAAACGTTCGCCGAAATGGAAGAAAAGATTCTTTGCCAAAAGGTCTCAAGCCATGGTCGTCACCCTTACTCATCATCCTGAAATAAGATGGCTCTCTGTGTTACTTTCCTGGACATGACATAGTCTGTGTAAGTCTGACAATATTTGCCTTGTAGCTGCCAAAGCATTTGCGATACCCACCAACGGCTATGAACTCTTACGTTATCGTTTCATGGTCGCAAATATATTTGGAGATTTCTTGTTACAGACATCACATTGCCAATCCTCGGTACGGATTTCGTCTCACAGTTCCACCTCCTGGCTGATATAGCTCACTGATGGTTAGTCAATGCGGATTTGTAATCATCGACCTTGCTCTCCAAATGAAGGCACCCACGGATGCTTACTCCCATCTCCTCACGTCAAACCGGAAGTTTTCAGTCTGGAACTTCGTTAAAAACCTGTGGTTCCCACCACACACGGTATTTATCACCATATCAAGACGACTGCACCCTAGTGTTCCCCCAATTCAGACGTCTTGGTACCTGATCGTTTGACAGCCTTTATACAAACATTTGCTGAAATTGAAGAAATGGTCCTTTGACAAAAGGCCTCAAGCCATGGTCATCACTCCTACTCATCGTCCTGAAAAAAGATGGTTCTTTGACCCGTCTGGGGATTAAAAGCACCTAAACATGCAGTCAAAGCCAGATAACTAGCCCCTTCCAACCATCACAGACATGACCTTCTACTTGCACAAAGCGAAGCTTTTCTCCATGCTCGACCAGAAGACATTACCAAGAACGGCATCACACCCTCTTTTGTACATACTCCTTCCTTTACTCGAATTTTGGCCTTTGTAATGCTGAGGCCACTATTCAACGTCCTCATGGATGACATCTTAGGGACCTCTCCTTCTGTGTATGTTTCGTGGATTACATAATTGTGATCTCTTCCTCCAAAGAGGATCACCTTCTTCATGTGTGCCCCACGCTCAACCACTAACGACAGAACGGCCTTGTAGTCTGGTATGACAAGTGTACCTTTTTCCCATCTAAGTACCGTTCTTAGGGCACCACATCACTCCTGAAGGATTCCACCTCTCCCTGAGAAGGTAGCAGACGTTCAGAACTTCCCAACACAATCCACCATCAAATCACTGCAAGAATTCTTGGGGCATGATCAACTATTATCACACTTTCCTTGCCAGCCATCGACACCTCTTTTGGCCCCCTCTATGCCTCCCTCATTGCATGCCAAAAGACCTGAAGTGGGCTCCCCTTCAAGAATCTCCCTTTTGTAACGTAAAGAATGCCCTATCAACCGCCCATGCTCCTACTTTTCCCATACCACATGCAGCACTCCTTCTCTCCACCGATGTCAGTGATGTCACTTTTTAGATAGTCCTAGAGCAGGTTGTCAAAACTTGAAGAAGAGATAATCCCACACCATCAATTCACTGCAAGAATTCTTGGGCATGATCAACTATTATCATCATTTCCTGCCAGCCATCGACACCTCCTTTTGCCCCCTGTATGCCTCCTTCATTTGCATGCCAAAAGACCTGAAGTGGGGTACCCTTCAAGAAGCTCCCTTTTGCACACAAAGAATGCCCTATTAACCGCTGATGCTCTTTCTTTTCCCATGCCACATGCACCTCTCCTATCCACCGATGCTAGTGAGGTCGCTATTGGGGACAGTCCTCGAGCAGGTGGTCAACTAGAAGGAGAGATAACCCCACACATTTACAAAATGTTCTGAAAGACTGCCATTGAAAGAAAGGCACAAAAAGGATAATAACTAAGCAATGTTCCTCCTATATACAAGGAGGGACCAAAAGAAGAGGCCTGTGAACTACAGAACTTTGTGTCCAATATCAGTACCTTCAAATTTTCTGATCAATTATAGTAGATTGAACTGTAGAACCTATGGAATAAAAAAAAAAATAATCTTTTGATAGACAGCCATTATGGTTTTAAACATAAATAATCCTATTTGACGGATATTTTGAAATTTTCTCAGATGTTTAGCATTTATGACAAATACAGGGCAATGGACATCATATAACTTGATTTCCAAAAGGCTTTTAACAACGTTTCTCATAAAAAATGAATGGTCAAAATTAGAGCACTAGGCATCATTGATTTGCTAGCTGAATGAATCAAAGATTGGCTAACAATCATAAAACCAAGAGTTTTATCAATGGAAAAGCTTCTAAATGTTAGCTGGTACAAGCGGAGTACCTCAAGGATCCGTCCTTGGCTCAGTGCTATTTCTGATCTACATTAATGACATACATTTAGGATTAACTAGTAGATTAGGCAAATTTAACAATGATACTAAGCTAGGCACAATTGCAGCGAATTCAGAAGATATAGAAGCTTTAGGAGAGGATCATTTGAAGATAGGAGAATGGTCTAGAAAATGACCAATAACATTCAACTGTGGTAAATGTAAAGTGATGCATATAGGTTGTAGTAACCCACAATCAGATTACTCACTGTTGAGTAATAAAACATAAAGTGTGGAGCAGGAGGAAGATTTCAGTAAGATTATCAGCAAGGATTTGAAGTTTACCAAAAAGAGTAAAAAAGCTAAAAAGGAAAGTGCAGAAACAAATAGGTTAGATAGAGAGGCAATTCAAATACAAAAACAAACAAACTATACTGCAACTGTACACATCACTAGCAAGATGTCATCTATAATATGGAGTCCAGATCTGTGTTCCAAGTAATCAGAAGGATAATAAATACACTAAAGCAGTACAAGCTAGGTCCACCAAACTAGTTCGAACGTGAAGGAAAATTTAGATATAAACGGAGGATGAACGTTTTAACTTATTTGATCTACGAACTCAACCACTAAATTGAAAGTTAATGGAGGCATTAAAAAGTTTGTAAAGGAATATCACATATAGATAACAACCGTCCAGATGTAACGGATACAAAATAAAATCGAGAAATAAAACACCACTCAATATGGCAATCTCTTTTCATACAAAATAGCAAATAATTAGTATGGACTTCCAGCGAATGTAGTAAACAGTAACGCGCTAAACGAGTTCAAGAATAAGTTACACATGATCATAAGAACTCTTTAAAAGCTTAATCTAAATTGCTCTACTAAAGAGCAAATGGAGTCTACACATATGGAATAAAAAGTCTTTGAGACATCCAAAATCTGTAAATCCTTCTCTCTCTCTCTTTCTCTCTCTCTCTCTCTCTCTCTCTCTCTCTCTCGCCACAATCAGTTATATATATATATATATATATACATATATATATATATATATATATATTTATATATTGACACATATATATATATATATATAGTATAAATACACATACATATATATATATATACATTTATATATATATATATATATATACATACATATATATATATATATATATATACATATATATATATATATATACATATATTTATATATATATATATATATATATGTATATATATATATATATATATT
>NC_090753.1:16457945-16459160 GCF_036898095.1 Palaemon carinicauda
TCTGCTTCAATCGAAAGCCTAAGGACTAAGAAGGCCATCAATCCTAAGATACTGATGGTTTGGGAGATAAAGACAGAATCAGAAAAGGAACATATAGAATTCACAAATTTGGCTCTACTGTATATGAGGTTAAAAGAACCTTTCATGGGACAAATCCCCATGAGTGAGGTGGCCTAATAGAAACGTCCCTGCCTATCGGTCTGTAAAACTTTGTTTCGAGTCCCACTCAACCTCAATAGTTTCTTTTATTATCCGCAACATCACAACCCTTGTGAGCTAAGGATAGGAGGTCTGGGTGAGCCTATCAGAGATGTCGTTTTGTGCGTCCGAGTAATGATATATAGAAAATGTAATAAAATTTAAAATCAAGAGCCTTTTTGCTACTTCAAGTAAACTTTGAAGGAAATAATAAGTGTTGCTTGAAAACATAACTTTGAGTTTTAAAAAAATTCAATGCGGTTACAATGCTCGAGGCGGTTACGCCGGAACCTACAGGTCTACCTACTGAGTAGCCATTGCCTAGCTCTCCCTGGTCCTTGCTTTTGTGGAGAGGTGTCTTGGACACTGATCATCTGTATGATCATTCTCTGGTGCACTTTCAAGCTAGTGGGGGTATTTTCTCTGTCCTTTATCTCAGTCATTCATGAGCGGTGTTTAAACCTTTAAGCTAAGAGTAATATATTGGTTGACGGTAATCTCTGCCACAATTTTATATATATCTCTTCTCTTTTATTTCTAAATTTCTCTTACTCTATTTTCTCATTTTATAGTTTATATATATATATATATATATATATACACACAATCTAATATAATGCTGTTCTAGTTCTGAAAATATTTTATTTTGATATTCTATTACGTCATATGTGGTTTATTTTCTTGTTTACTTCCCTCGTAGGGTATTTTCTCCCAGTTGGGGCCCTTGGCCATTAGATCATCCAGATTTTACAACTAGCATTGTAGATTAGCTGATACTATTACTACTACTACTGCTAATCATACTACTACTACTACTACTACAACTACTACTACTACTACTACTACTACTACTACTACTACTACTACTACTACTAATAATAATAATAATAATAATAATAATAATAATAATATGAAACCTGCATCCATTCGAAAATATATATATAATTTCAATCTACATATCTTTTTGTGTTTACTTTTTTTTTTTATTATTCACGAGTTTTTAGTATCGATTCCTGT
>NC_090753.1:16459660-16477160 GCF_036898095.1 Palaemon carinicauda
ACGATAAATATATGATATTCTATTATTTTAAAATTACGGATACTATTTGTAAAAGCGACCGTAGAATACTAGTCGATGGTATATATATAGTTTATGGTTTAAACACACAAAAACTATTTACATTGGTGTTAAATACAGAGGGTAATTGTGAATGTTCGCGTATAATCAAATCATACAATGATTTCTTAGAAGAATACAAGAGTACAGATTGTGTAATTGTATTGGAAAAGGAAAAAAACAATAAATTTACTATATATCACAAAGAAAATTTAGCCGATTGGTTTCCAAAAACAGCATATTTTCATCTTTATTCACGAGAAGAAGAACAATATCGCCTTGTAAATGAGGATAGCGCCAAATTCAGATATTTACGGAATATTGATCATGACAAATTACAAATTAAACAATTTGCCGACCTGAAAATGGGCAATTATTTATTTTTAGATATTTATTTTTGTCGACCAAATAGAAAATATAATATAGAGGAAAACGCAGAAGTAATATACAGAGGATGTAAATAATAGGGATAAATATTTTATTTTTAAACGTTTCCCAAAGGAAAATAGTAATGAACCCTGTGAATTTTTCAAGTATTATCTAATTCCAACTTGTCCGTGGAAAAGTATTTTGGAGGAAAACGAGTCTTATTTCAAAGAGAATTTTTATTTAAATGAAAATGTAATAAGAATAAAAAAAACAACAACGAGTACAATTATTACCAGAGGTCATCATAAACCCGATTTAAGGCTTGCTAAATTGTATGATTACCACAGCGACGAAAACTTTTGGGTTATATACAATTCGAAAGAAAAAGATTAACAGTACTTCTGGCCATAATTATCGGGCTTTGGTGCCATAAATTGTGTAAAAGGACGTCTTGTCTTACTAGGAAAGAGCTGCCCGTCAATAGTTATATTAGGTCCCGGCTTGTAGCAAACAATGTTGTTATCTATAAATCTACTGCAATCTGTAAAAAAATATTACAAATTTGTCGGTTTTGAGTCTCTTTGGGCGTGTAGATTTATAGTCAAATCACAGAAACCGCAGAATTTCATAGAATGTGTTTCTTGGTATGGCTTGCTTACATAGTGGAATACCCACTCATTTTAAAACTGTACTGGGCCCAATCGTATTTCGGTCCATTATTTATATGCTTTATGGCTTGGATGGGGGGGGGGGGTGGGGGGTAAGTGTAATCACAGTATATATACCAGCTCAGGGGAGGTTTCAGTTAGTTGGTTGTGTCTTGAGCTTGACTAGTTTAATCATCACGATCATTATCACGTATTACAAGATTTTGTGAAAATGAAAATGGTTCAAGTACAATGTTCATACTGCACAAATAAATTTTATATATCTAAAAAAGAAATAGATAATGATTTTGAAAAATATTTCACTCTTTGGGGATACTACAGATTTGAAACCCGATAGTTTCTTGTCTTTTCCAGACATTGAAAATTATCTAAATGTTTTAGAGTCGGGGGAAGATGATTATTTTCAAGACTTGGAAGAATTCTTAAACCATGAACAAAAAGGGGGGCATCAACACCAAAACAGAAATTCTCCCAGTGAAGATTACTACAAACCAACCCAAGGAAGAAGAAAAAACAAACAAAGAAAAGAAGATTTTTGAAATGGAAAATCGAATCAAGAACAAAATTCCCCCTAATCTATACAAAGATGAAAAAGAGTGGAACATGGAAAATAAGATTTTTGTGGATCAAGAATCATTATTAGAAGAAAAGAAGATTTTTAAGGTGGAAGAAAAAGCAGTCAAAGAAGAATTTCCCTCGAATCCATACAAAGACGAAGAAAAGGAAAACATCAAAAGGGAAATTCCCCCCCACAAAGATTATTACAAACCAACCCAAGGATGAAGAAAAAACAAACAAAGAAAAGAAGATTTTTGATCTATACAAAGATGAAAAAGAGTGGAACATGGAAAATAAGATTTTTGTGGATCAAGAATTAAAAGAAAAGAAGATTTTTAAAGTGGAAGAAAAACCAGTCAAAAAAGAATTTCCCTCGAATCCATACAAAGATGAAGAAAAGGAAAACATCAAAAGGGAAATTCTCCCCACAAAGATTATTACAAACCAACCCAAGGATGAAGAAAAAACAAACAAAGAAAAGAAGATTTTTGATCTATACAAAGATGAAAAAGAGTGGAACATGGAAAATAAGATTTTTGTGGATCAAGAATTAGAAGAAAAGAAGATTTTTAAAGTGGAAGAAAAACCAGTCAAAAAAGAATTTCCCTCGAATCCATACAAAGATGAAGAAAAGGAAAACATCAAAAGGGAAATTCCCCCCACAAAGATTATTACAAACCAACCCAAGGATGAAGAAAAAACAAACAAAGAAAAGAAGATTTTTGATCTATACAAAGATGAAAAAGAGTGGAACATGGAAAATAAGATTTTTGTGGATCAAGAATCATTATTAGAAGAAAAGAAGATTTTTAAGGTGGAAGAAAAAGCAGTCAAAGAAGAATTTCCCTCGAATCCATACAAAGACGAAGAAAAGGAAAACATCAAAAGGGAAATTCCCCCCACAAAGATTATTACAAACCAACCCAAGGATGAAGAAAAAACAAACAAAGAAAAGAAGATTTTTGATCTATACAAAGATGAAAAAGAGTGGAACATGGAAAATAAGATTTTTGTGGATCAAGAATCATTATTAGAAGAAAAGAAGATTTTTAAGGTGGAAGAAAAAGCAGTCAAAGAAGAATTTCCCTCGAATCCATACAAAGACGAAGAAAAGGAAAACATCAAAAGGGAAATTCCCCCCACAAAGATTATTACAAACCAACCCAAGGATGAAGAAAAAACAAACAAAGAAAAGAAGATTTTTGATCTATACAAAGATGAAAAAGAGTGGAACATGGAAAATAAGATTTTTGTGGATCAAGAATCATTATTAGAAGAAAAGAAGATTTTTAAGGTGGAAGAAAAAGCAGTCAAAGAAAGAATTTCCCTCGAATCCATACAAAGACGAAGAAAAGGAAAACATCAAAGGGAAATTCCCCCCACGAAGATTATTACAAACCAACCCAAGGATGAAGAAAGCGTAAATACAAAAAAGAAAACCAAAATTCTCAACCTTAAAAGAAAACAAAGAGAAACTAATGATGATACAGAAGACTCAATAGCTAGACGAGTTTCACTAAAAAACCGAAAGAGGATATTTTTTGATGATACAGAAGACTCAATAGCTAGACGAGTTTCTCTAAAAAACCAAAAGAGGATATTTTTTGAACCTATTGCTAAAAGAGCCAAGCATCCTCGAGGTGGGTAAAGTAGTGGGCTGCTAAGAGAGGGATTTTTACATCAACCATATATTGAAAATGAATGTGAAATAATATAGACATTCTGTTTCAAAAATTGTGATGAAAAAGAAATAGAAAGTAGAAAAAATCTTATCCAAGAACCAACCACTAAAAAATATTAAAACAAGACACCAAGTGACAATAAACCACAACTTAAAAATTTAAAATATTGTATGACAGTTTTCACAGTTATAATTGTATATTGTTAAGATTTATTGCTACAATATAATTGTCATTTAAAGTACGATCCGGTAAACTTGAAAGACTATATATTATTATAAAATAGATAATTCCAAATAACACACGACCAACTCAATGGATATTTAATGTGTAATTATTTTACCTGCTCTTGTGGATATGCAGTTAGTCTTCGTGCCAGCCTACGAAAGGCAGTTGACTAGATTTAAATGTATTTTATAATAATACAATATATATATATATATATATATATATATATATATAATATATATAATATACAATATATATATATTTACAAATGTAATATTATTAAAGAAAACAATTTCTTGTCTTAGAATTATTTTTTGAACTAACTGATAACAAAGAAGCTTATTTTTTTCAAAATCTCAGTTGATTATCAAAGTAAATCATAAACATTTAGGGCCACCAGTATTCCATCTGTAGTATAAATTCTGTTATCGTATCCAACATAAATAGATTTTGTGCAGTGTGTAAGTTTTATGATTGTATAGCCATAAAGAGAAAATTTCGCTTATAAGATTTTTGCGTGTATTTAATGCTATATCAATAAATGCCTTTTTATTCATTCCGTTTAAGAACCCCATTGGACAATCTTGAAAAATCTCCCCAAATAATTGCCATAGGTGGTCAATACTAAATCGCGAAGCATGAGATTCGATCATTTCTTTAATACTATTATGGATGGGGATTTCTGGGTATATTTCATTTATAAAGTTAGATAGGAAGAATCTTTATTAATGATTGATAAAAAATCCCTGCATTTTATTGTTGTTATGCTTTTATATTGCCAATGAAATGACATAGTTGTTTAAATTTACAAAATAAAATTATATGTTTTTAGAGAACCCTCCTTTAATGCCATGTCATACAAACCACTATGAATTTCGGTAGAATTTAATCCAAATAACGAAAATAAAGTTTGTCGTTCATCGTGGTCAAAATGAACTCGTAGTTTCTGTTGTGAAATTATATTGTATTTTGGGTGAAATAAATGAATTAATTCTGATTGACTAAGTAAAGTCATGGATGGTATTACATGTAGACATCACCATCAAAATCTGCATTATTTCCTTCTACGATGGATGTAGATATACCCATACATGGATACTGCCAAGTAGTTTTGACGCTATGAAATGTCATACTTCTCAAATCTAAGGTTGGGTAACGGTGACAGAGAACATATTTAGGACATCCTAGTCTACAATATATATTATACGGCAAAATACATTCGTGAGCATTATAGCTGAAATCTGGGAACGATTACAAGTCTGGCAGATCTAACATATCTTCTATTACAACATGATTGTTCTAAATATATTATTTTTTCCCTCCACCCCCTCTTGATATTATAGATCCATATTTAGTTTTAATATTTTTATATCAACTTTAGGATCAATGAGTTTTTAAAGAAGGATATAGTTTTATTCATTTCAATAAAAAAGGCCATAGGGGGTATGATTTTTTCTTTGTTATTATTATCTGGGCACAATTACTTGATTGAATAGTTTAAGGACGTCGGTTCATAATTCAGTTCGTTTTTTGATTTCTCAGACAAAGAATCGTATATTCCTATTATTTTGTTTGATATCTGTAATGGTGATGATGAAGGATATGCCCGATTATTACTGTATTGATATGATTTATTTGTTTGCCGTTGTTGGTATTGCTTTTTAAGATGATGTAAAAATTCTTATAAAAAGATTGATATGTTTATCATGCATTTTTTATTTTGATATCCTAAAATATTGTAAAATGTCATTTTATTAAATTGATAGTTATTACAATCAATGTTCTTGGTCTTAAATGTATTAAAGCAATTAAAACAAGAATAATTTTCGGGGTAAAACTTGTGTTATTATACCTTATCTTTTTTACAAACACAGGAAGCAATTTGAATATCGGCATCTAGGACATACACTAATTGCAATTTTCATTATTTTTTTCATACAAGATTTAGTGATCATATATTTCTTTGTGAATTTCAAAGATTTATATCGATCATGATTATCATATTTTTCATTGGGGGTAATACTATTTTGTGTGTATGAACAATTATTTTTTTTATTAACAATTGTTTCAGCAATTTCGAAATAAGTTTCAATAGATATCGTAGGCATTTTTAAATGATAATGTTTATTATCACCACTAGTTGTGGTTATACATTTTCCTATAATCACCCATCTATCACTGCAGATGTGTTTTTTTTGTTTTTTGTTGGGAAATAACCAATTGATGTTTCTTTATTATATTCCATTGAAATATATAATGAAATATATATTATGATTGTTTATTCCACCCAATTAAAATGGGGTATATATAAAAAAAATATTTTTGATAAAAATAAAAAATGAGATTAGTCAAATATAGTTTATATAATCAATATAATTTTTACTGTGTATCTAGGTATAATGGTTTTATGTCCTCTATTATATTTTCCCCAAATATTATAGAGATGCTAATACTAATAAGTATATTGAAATATTAAAGAAATATGAACGCCATTTTATGCAGCTGAATTTGTTTTAATATTATTATTAGTCATTCTTAATGGTGTATATGTGTTTAAGCCTTACATTAACAATAAAAATGACAACGATGCTGTGACTGATATATAAATTTATTTGCTTTATAAAGTATTAGATTAAAGGGCCTGAATTCATCAAAGCCGGTTAGGATTAAAAAACATTATAATGTTTACCACAACAATATTTATTCACAAAAATATAAAAACACGTTGTAATAATAAAATTCCATTTTGCTAAAATAATAAAATTTTTAAATATATCAAAATCTTCCAAGCCCAACATTTATTTCATTTATAAGTAAAATGTTATTATAAAAAGATCAAAACTTTTTTCTTTACTAGGTGCCATATAATTTGGAATTTCACAATATTTACCAATAAAATTATTTGGACAAGCACATTCAAACGTTCCGAGTCCACGAATATTATAATAATTATTTATTTTGGGAATAGGTTCGCCACCATTAAGACAAGCTGACATTATTGAGTTTTCCTTGATATACTTATATGCACATACACCAGAAGAACAAACGGGGATAGTTTTTACATTCTCAAAGTTTATTGGCATACAAGTTTTCCGCGCAATCTATATCTTCCTGACAATGAATTATAGAACTATTACAGTTCACAATTTTTTTTTCTGATGATGATAATGATTTTGGTAACTGGGTAAGGGGCATTCATCAAAATAAACCTTTAAACTTGAATTTTTATTTGAATACAAAAAAGGCCTTTTATCATTAACACCAACAAAAATTATATAAATATTAAATAATAATATTATGCCCCACAATAAAAAGGAGGAATCTTAACTGTTTTAGCATTTATATTTTTTAAAATAGATACGGTTAATTTGATCATGCTTATTGATGTTACTGGATATGAAAACCATAACCACAATACTTTATGGAAAAAAAAAACGTCTTTGTTTTGCCGTGTAAAAAATGCATGGAAACAGACAAAAACGACGGAACTTTAGAAATGTTTTTGAGATTCAACATAACTCATAAACTAAAAATAGAACAAGATAATTATGATATTCTATTTAAAAAATACCCAGATATTAAATTTAATCTTATATATCAATCTGATTTGGCCAAAGATATAAACGGAATTTGCAATGAAAATGATTTGGTGGGATTTTTTTTACAGATGCGTTTAACTTTGGGGATTGGATTTTATTGGCCAAAATTAAACTTTTATCCTTCAACGCAAACCCATTTTTCAGTTCCTATTTTAAAGGACGGAAAATGTGGCAATTGCTGCTTAAAAAAATACTGGACTTAGAGATGAAACCTCCCGTTGATATAAATCAATGGAATAATTTTATTCCTAATCCCATTCGATGTTTATTTTGTAATGATTATCCACGAGATTTTTACCCTGGAAATTTTATTGTAAATCAAAATATTTTGTATACCAAAACATTTGTATGGGTTGATAAACGGAAATTACACAAGAGAAAAAAGAAACAAATGATAATAATGTATAGTAAAAATAACAAAATATTAAATTGGCCCTTTTTAACAAAATATTGTGGAGTCATTAATGAAATGAATACCATAAATACTTTGGGTAACATGGCATTTTTTACCCCGGGTAAGATATTTACTGCCTTTTTTTATATCATTATTTCAAAGTTGTTAAAAATTCGGATTCATAATAATATTGTTGAAAATTTAAAAGATTATTATAAGAAAAAAGGAAAAAAAACAACTTTTAAAGCACTAGGCATAGGTGTTAATGATTTGATACAAATGCACCGAATATGCAAAACGAAAAAAGAATTATGACATTATTTTATGGTGATCAGAAAGTTATTATTGTCTCCAGAAAAACCATTAGTACTAGTCCTACTACTACTACTACTACTACTACTACTACTACTACTACTACTACTACTAATAATAATAATAATAATAATAATAATAATAATAAAACAAAAAGAGCATCCAAACATAAAAAAACATCATCATCATCATCGCCCACCACCAAACAAAAAACAAAAATTATTGTCTATCAATAACACCAGTGACAGTAAAAATGATAATGGGTGCTTATCAGCAAATGAAAAAGAAATCACTTTAATGGGCGTCTTGACCAAAACTGGTAATGATTTAAATTCTGCACTAGATAACGAAGAAACCACAGAAGCCATAATAAAGTGGCTCCATTTCCCGAAATCCCCAGTTAATGATACTAATATTATAAGCAACCTATCACAAACCATAAAAAGAGGAGAAATTGACATTGCTATATCACAGACTAGTATTCTTAATAAAGATTATGTAGTTTTAGATAATAATAAATATACAAATGAATTTGATGATTATAACGCCAGAGGAGATAATATTTCCTTTGGGTGGACGGGAAAAACTGACGAAAGAGAGAGTAATAATAATAATAATGCGTTTATAAACAACAATAATAATCTTGATGTGCATAGAATTGGGAGATTTACAAGAAACGCCCCCACAAATTCCTTTTACAATATTTGCGGAATAGCTTGTTCACTTCAAAAAGTTTTAACCAAAGATTCTAAAACGAAAGAACCCAAATATATAACCAATAGTGAAATAGGTTTCATTGATTTGGTAACTACATCAGACACCCCCAAAAACTGTGGATTGATACTGGAATGTGTGATTGATACAGTAATATCAACATATAGTTTAACAGTTGGAGAAAATATGCATAAATTATTACTAAAGCTTTTTTCTGATTGTCAAAAAGTTGATAATCCAGAATATTTGGAAGAATTAGATGAAAACTATCAGTACATTTGTGCCAACCAAGTGTTATATAAGTTTTTTAGGAAAACGCCAGAAAATTTATCACACCAACAACTAATGTACATAACATCTCAGTTTGGTATATTTAATTACTTTCGAATGATGCAATATGCATTAAAAATAGAAGTACCTTTTATAGAACTTATAGATCAATCAAGAAATATATTTTGGGAGTGTACCAGTTTTGAAGGTACGTTATTCAAATTACACAGAGATGGGCTTTTTTATTCACCAACCGAATTTCTATATTTACAGCAAGATATTATTGATGATGAACAGTTAGTGGGTTCTTTGGGGTGTACAACAAATTTATGGGTTGGAGAAAGGGGAGAAAGAATTGAAAATATATTTGGTCCCTCTATTAGAATAACACCACACCCTAACAAATGCCATTTACCTCGCACTGGACACGCAGCATTTTCAGCCAAGAATTTTGTAGGAACCCTAAGAAATTCCTTATCAATAGGCCAATTACACCAAAAGAATTTAACCGTGGCTTTTCAAAATACAAAATCATATCCTTCGGAAATTATTGATATTGCAGGATGCTACCCCAAAATATTGGTTGCATCTGGATTTAATAATCAAGAAGATGGGATTGTTATTAGGAAAGGGGCAATAGAATCTGGAATGTTTTCAGCAACATTTTATGAAACTGCTGCTGTTAAGATGAATTATAATTATAAGGCTTCTGACGAAAACCCATTCCCAATAGAATTTATACCCATGATTACAAAAGGTACAATACTAAGAAAGGGGCTTCAAGTTGGTATATTTAAACTGAAAAATACTTGTAGTCATATTAATAGCAACCTAAAACTTTCAATTGAACTTTTTTCCAGTGAACTAAAAGTAATAGAAATCACTACTGAGGGGGGGATAGGGATGCCTAGAAAGTCCGATATCTTTGTAGATAAATTTGAAAATGTTGTAATAAATAATAATAATATAGGTAAAGACTGGATTTTATCGGTGATTTGGGAAGGACGGGGTAATATTATGGACGTGGACGACCCAACAAATGATTATTTTCACAATTTGGTATGTTCATCAAAAGAAAGGGCCAAGCTTCGAAGGTCATTGGCTTTTCAATCTCAAAACCCAAACTATCAGAAATATCGTTGCGAAATGATTCGCTGCGATAACATAGATATATCACAGTATATGAAGTTATATCTGACATATGCGAGTTTATTCACACCATCTATAGGTGATAAATTACAAACAACAACTTCAAATAAGGGTGTTCTCTCTGAAATTATTTCAGATGAAAATATGCCGTTTGTAATAATCAATCCTAAAAACGAGGGGAAAAAAAACACACACACAATAATGCCAGATCTTATCATTAATCCTCAATACCTGAAGAGACAGACTCTAGATAATATATTTAATACTGGTGAGATGTTAAAGAAAGAACACGAAAACAAAACATCGATTCCATATATGAACAACTGTTTTGAATTTAATATAGAAGATTCTAAATATTATTTGGAGTTGGGAGATTTATATGCTAGTGGAATACTAATAAATCCTATAACGGGACTTCCTTATTTGACCGCCGTAGAAGATGATACTAGGGGCGTTGATTATCCCTATTATGAATATTTTGATGTAGATGACGGATTTACATACACTAGAAAATTAGAAGATTATGATCATATTAATAGGCTATGTTATAAAACTACTAAAGCCACCATCTATAAAACGCGATATTTTCTTGTTCATAACCATAAATCATCTCTCATGATGCAATGTTCTCATCCAGATGATATCATAAGAACAAAGTTTTCTGGTACACCAGTGAAAGGAAAACGAGGAGGGTTTGCAACGGGCCCACAAGAACAAATGACAATTGTGGGCCTTGGAGCTGAACGCCTTAATTACGAAATTTCCCAATTTAGATCTGATTTTTTGGAATTTCCAATCCAACCCACCAAAGACGAAAAAACAGAAATGAGCGATGAGATTATCCAAGGTTCAAAAACACTACAAAGGGTTTTTGATGAATTTAATCAGTATGAAAATATTGATTTATCATTAAAAATATCAAAATTAACTCATATGAAGGAAAAATCAGAAACACTCACCAGTTAAATGAATTTCGTTTTTTATTTTTATGATATTATAGTTCATTATAACAATAAAAGAATCACCGGGGGTGTATTTAGAAATAATGCATTAGAAAAATATATTCGAAGCTGAACCAGATGACTACAGTTATTTTGATGAGTATTGGAGTGGAAGACCAAGAGAATTCCCAGAACGGGAGAACGAGAGGAGTGAAAAGACGACCCATGGAAACAAGTGGACTAGCGAAACACTTTGGTTATATAATAATAATGACATTAGGGGCAAAAGTAATACAAAGAAGACTATATATCCAATTCTAATTCCAGAAACCAAACCGATTGATACTCTGACTCTATTCCAATCTTACTTATTCGCTAACATTACTAAAATAAAATGAAATTTACTACCCACGTAGAATATACTGGGTATATGGTTTACATTTTATCACCGATATAGCACAAGATACTCACTTTATGTTGTAAAATAAAAAATGGAATACATAACACTTATTATTATAAGCATTATAATAATTTTGTTGGTGACTATATTTATTTTGTATGTCTATACAGACTATGCTGTAAGGTATGATTATGCTAGGAGACGTGAGGAGAAAAGAAAGAAAATCGTGGATAATTCGTAGGAGGGGAATTTAACATTGCCTTATTTGACCGCCGTAGAAGATGATACTAGGGGCGTTGATTATCCCTATTATGATGTAAAGTTTGTTAGTGCGCCTTCTTGTTAGTAGGGGTATCCTTGGATTTAAAGCGTTTTGGTTTTCCATGTGGATGGGTATTTGATGAAAACGTAATGTTGTTAAGTTTTTTTTTTTGAAGCCTCGTTCTTTTAGCAACGGGCTCAAATAGTGTCTTCTCTTTATTATGTTTCAGAGAAACGCGTCTAGCTATTGAGTCTTCTGTATCATCGTCAGTTTCTCTGTTTTTTCTTTTAAGGTTGAGATTTATATCTAATTGGACGATTTCTTCTTTTTGATGTTGGTTTGAAGTCGTTTTCACTGGGGGAATATCCTTTACTTCAACTTTGTATTGATTCGAGGGGAATTCCCCCTTTATGGTGGTTTCCTTTACTTCAAAAATCTTCTTTTCTTCATCTTTGTTTTGATTAGATAAAACTTCTAGAATCCATAGATTCACTGCCTCCTCTGCCCCAAAAGTCTTCTTTTTTTCTTCTTTGTGTGGATTCGAGGGAAATTCTTTTTTTATTTGTTTAAGAACCTTCTTTACTGGGTTTATGTTTTCTTCGTCTTTGTGTTGGTTTGTAGTAATCTTCACTGGGAGAATTTTTGTTTTGGTGTTGATGCCCCCTTCTTGTTCATGGTTTAAGAATTCCTCCAATTCTTGAAAATGATCATCTTCCCCCGACTTTGAAAAATTTAGATGATTTTCAATATCCAGAAAAGGCAAGAAACTATCATGTTCCAAATCTGTAGTATCCCCAAAGAGTGAAATATTTTCAAAATCATTATCTATTTCTTTTTTGGGGGTACAGATTTTATTTTTACAACATGGACATTGCACTTGAACCATTTTCATATTTACAAATCTTGTAATATGGTGGTGGTAGTTGAACTGATCCAGTCTAAGATACAACTAACCAACTGAAACCTTCTTTGGGCTGGTATATATATATACTATGTGATTACACCCCCCCCCCCATCCCCCCATCTAAGACAGATGAAGCATATAAATAGTGGACTGAGATACGATTATGCCCAGTACAGCTTCAACCTCCGGTTGGTGTTTATTCTTTTGGTTCTGATCTTGCAACAGAAAGGTATCAATATAAAAGAACCCAAAAAGAATGTTTTTTAACATAAAAAACATAACACAAGACGATGAATTGGTTTGTTTGCGAGAAAAGAGCAAACAAAACCTATCATCACCATTCAACCCAATTCTTTTCCACGGAGAAGATATGGACACCTTGAAAAAAATCATTATAAACACTATAATGACAGGAAAGGTTTCTGATCTCTATTTATGGTGCATTAGAGAAATTCATCTCATTAATATATTAAACGTAAACAGAAAAAACAATTCAAGAATGAATTCCATACTGAATTTCTTACAAGGAAAGGCCCTAGACCTAATTTCACCAAGAGATACAGTTTCTCTCTATTTTTTTTTTACATTTTTAAACACATACAAAGAAAAAAATTATAGAGATATTGAGTTTCTAACCAGGGCCCTTACTATTTTTCTATTCGCCTTAAAAGCCCAAGTATGTTGTGATTTACAATTGGCTGCATCTAATCAAATACCAGAAACTACCGACAAAGAAAATTATGAGAAAAAATTTAACGACTCTCTTGAAGTTGGTAATCGTTTTGAAGCTGTTCAATATTTGGCTGCTGTTTATAGAAATTTTATGGGCTTAGAAAATAATGAGGATATTTCTTCCGTGTGTCTAGATAATAAGAACACACGGAAGAATGAATTCATAGAGTGGTTCCGTCCCATCATAATTAAGAAAATTCACAGCGTAGAAACCGAATCATTAGGATGCTCAAGTAAAAGGGTTTTGGAATTATCCTGTGTAAAGAGGCTTCATTATTTCAGAGACCGACCATATTTTTATGGACAATTTAAAGTCCTAATTTCAATAGTAGAATCATTGATGGCTTTTAAATTGGACCCAAGAGCAATGTATTCCGTAAATTATGCGTCGATTCAGTTTTTTGACAAAATCCACCCCATTGAAATGAACCAAGAGTTTTCTTGGAAAAACGACCATCAATTCATAGAAAACTACACTTGCACAAATAAACCTTTATGTAATCCAAAATTCTTGGATACTTTCTGGGAAAATCCAAGTTGGAGGAAAAATCACCACACCACCTTGAATGTTGTTAAAAAGAGACGACGCTCATCATTGTCATCAACAATGACAAAAAAAACAAAAGTGGATGGCTAATAACATCAAATTGATCGTAGAAACCCAATACTGATTAAACGACGAAGATTTGGACCTACAAATCATGAAAAAGGCATTGTTCCTGCTAAACTCATAAGAAAGGAAAAGCATTCTACATTTTTTATGACTGTAAACTGTTTCTCGTTGAAATATTATAAAAAAAACTGATAGATAATAGATTTAGTACAATATATATTATAACTCGAATTTTTTAAAAATGATTGGTTGCTTTTAATTCTACAAATGGGGTATGTTTCATTGCCAGGACCAAAAGTAATATCGTATAATGATTCATTCATTTTTTAATAAGAATAATTCATTTTTTTCATAAACAAAAGTTGTGTTCATGCATTATATTTTGTCTCAGATCCAATATAATTGTCAAAGAAGAAGGACTACCAATTACGCTGATGTGAATACCAACAAACAGACCACCGAAGATGACGAAATGTAAAAAAGCATCATCATATCCAGTTCGTCACAAATTTAACCAGAAACTGCGTTATCGTTCTAGTGCCACACCTTTCCTCGCATTCCCAAGTTCTAGTTATAAAAGAAAAATGAGAATTTGGGAAAATGTTCACGAATTCTTCAACATAAATCGTGTCAAAGGCTGGGAAAATATTCCCGAAGGCAATTATATTTTGTCGTTGGTTATTGCCGTTGACATTGATAATTTTTATACAAAAAACAAGAGACTCAAACACTCAAAATATAGGTTTACGGCGACGGCTATACAAAGTAAAAAGAAGTTTAAAGGTGGTGTTTTGAGTTATCATATAGTTGAAGACAACCAATTGGTGGATAAACTTTATTTACATAAAATTCATCAAACTGGTTTAACAGTATTAGATAATCTTAAAAAAAATAATGTAATTCAATTATATTGGAATAAAAGAAAAGATGTATTTGAAAATATCAAAATTATTCCAGTTTGATAATCTTTGTTCATGTTTTGGAATAGATGTTTTTTAAAAAAATATTCCAGTTCAATATTCTTTGTATATATATATATATATATATATGTTATTTGTTTAATCAATTACCAAATTTTCCAATAACTAGCTAGGACTTTTTTGCAATTATGTTAAGTGTAAAAGATTTCATTTGATAAATATCAAAGGGGAAATCTTTTAATTCCCCTTATTTGAAGTTGAAGAAATTTTATTTGTTAATTAAGGATTTTGTTTACTTTTGTTTAGTGTAATCTATATTTGTTCCATTTCATATATATATTTTTAGTGACTTTCATTTTTTTGGTAGAGTCGCTGTATGTCATTTTTTTATTATAACAAACACTTTTTTTTATTCTCAATTCATATATTTATATTTTGCTTTACTTTTTGTAAAATCTAAGCAAGCAGAAAATGGAGGAAACATGATACATATACGTTTCCCACAAAATGTATTTACAGATGTAATTAGTACTTTATCAATGTATCCTTGTTTTGTAATTGGATTGTTGCGACAAATAAAATGTTATTATAAAAGATCAAAACTTTTTTCTTTACTAGGTGCCATAGAATTTGGAATTTCGCAATATTTACCAATAAAATTAGAAGAATTTCTCGTCTATCTACCTACCTACCTAAATTAATATTAATAATAATAAAAATGTTTCTGAAGTTCTTCGGTAATGATATAAAATAAAAAGGAAAAACAAATCTTCGCTGCCTGTAATAAAACTATGTCCCCAGAGATTTCAATATAGTTGTTGAGCCGTTTGAGCTCTTCTTTAATGAGGAAATTCTCGCGTACACAGGAAAGAAAATAAATATGTCAGTGTACTACAAAAAATATATATATATATATATTACGAGTTTTCTTTGCGCCAGCTGGATAAATGCATCAATCGTAGTTTATACCTTACTTTCATCCAGCTGGTCACTTAGTTTATGCAAAATCGTGCCACTTATACTTGCAAGATATTCATGATTTACATCAGCATATGCCTGATGAAGATTTTGTCAAGTTTACAAAGAAAGGATTTTTTACAATCGGGCGCTCAAACAAGAATTGGGCTGGTCTATGGTCAGATTTTACTGTTGAACAAACGCTAATGAGGACGATAAAGACCCCAGGAGGGCTGACACATGGGCGAGTTATAACCGATAGTGTATTGAGTCGGTGGATTCTTGGCATGCCAGATATATGTGAAATGTGCACCAAAGTCACTAAGGAGATTATGTCACTTGCAACTGGGATAACTGGTGATAATAAAATAAACTGCTACAAAAGCTATGAAATTGGATTGGAGTCTATGAATGCCATAACTGGACAAGTTTTCGGTGAGGTAAAATTGAAGTGCAAGAACCGTGTGTTACCTTTTACAATGTCCAACAAGCTGAACTAGACTTCTCCATGCCTTCACACTTAAAAAAAAAAACACTTGTTGCATTATTCTAACATGAAATTAGCTGCGAGCGATTTTTTTTAAGCTAAATACAGAGTTCGGCTACCTGACTATATGATTCTATTCAGAATCCATAAATATATAACACCGAACATCTGCGAAAAAAAATGGTCTCGAAGAAATACTTGGCATAAAAACAAGCAATCACACATAAAAGGAATTTAACTACATGAAATTATCTACATTTTGAATTAGCCACAACAAAGAGTTCCATCTGGCACGTTTAGAGGCAGAGCAAATGTTTTTACTATTTGGTTCAACTTGCATGTGTGAGGCCGGCTTTTCGGCTCTTTTGATCATCCGAAACAAGGAGAGAAATAGATTGAACTCAGAGAATAACATCAATTGCGTCCTTACAAAACTCTCTCCTAACATTACTGAAATTATTTCAAACCTAACTGGTTATTTTTCACAATGCATGCTCCTCGTACATCATCTCCTAGCCTTAAGACACGGGCAAAGAATTCCGTGCTGTACAATGGTGAGCAGCACTGAACCAAGAAAGGAGACCAGCGTCACTCAAAATGACGCGAATGTTCTCGACACACAAAATACATTTGCAATGTGCGTTCTGTACCTCTTCATCCAGAATACACATTGCCCAATCATAAAATACCCCAGTAGTGTATAATGAACAACAGACTTAAATATAATTTGAAGCTATATAGGGATAACCTTTGTACATTAAAAATAGACAGCGTGGATATGCAAAATGGTGAAGAGGAACAGGAATAAAATAATGTGCAACACAAACCCAAAAGACGTAAAGTGACACAAAGTTCTTCAGTGATCATTCTCGAGTAGAGGAAAATACAAATGACAGTGTATTGCTTGACGAAAAAATTACGAGTTTTCTTTGCCATTTTGATTGTGTCTAGTTACAACTCACATGCATGTACTGGTCTTATGACCCCGATGTTCACAACAAATTCATAAGTAAAGCAATGCGCCGAGACAGATTTTACACCATAAAAAAGTCTGCACTTCAATACTGCTGATAACTTTGATAAAGAGAACAAATGCTGGAAACTTTGTCCTCTAATTTCTCGCCTTCAAAACAGGATTATGTTAAATTTCCACTGCATTGCCCGTAGGTTTTTTTTTTAAATATTCGCGATTTTACAAACTTGACTTGGTTTTGATTTTTCTCTTTCGAAACAACGCCTACAGCAGCATAAATTCCCCACACATAATAATAATAATAATAATAATAA
>NC_090753.1:16489660-16524660 GCF_036898095.1 Palaemon carinicauda
GATCCATCAAAAAGGATTATTTATGTTTAAAACCATAATGGCTGTCTATCAGAAGATTTTTTTTTTCCTATATGTTTCTACAGTTCAATCTACTATAATTGATTAGAAAATTTGGAAGGTACTGATATTGGACACAAAGGACTGTAGTTCACAGGCCTTTCTTTTGGTCCCTCCTTGTATATAGGAGGAACAATGCTTAGTTTTTATCCTTTTGTGCCTTTCTTTCAATGGTAGTCTTTCAGAAACATTTTGTAAATGTGTGGGGTTATCTCTTCTTCTAGTTGACCACCTGCTCGAGGACTATCCTAATAGCGACATCACTAGCATCGGTGGATAGGAGAGGTGCATGTGGCATGGGAAAAGAAAGAGCATCGGCGGTTAATAGGGCATTCTTTGTGTTGCAAAAGGGAGCTTCTTGAAGGGGAGCCCACTTCAGGTCTTTTGGCATGCAAATGAAGGAGGCATACAGGGGGCAAAAGAGGTGTCGATGGGTGGCAGGAAATGGTGATAATAGTTGATCATGCCCAAGAATTCTTGCAGTGATTTGATGGTGTGGGGTTATCTTTTCTTCTAGTTGACAACCTGCTCTAGAACTACCTAAATAGTGACATCACTGACATCGGTGGAGAGGAGAGCTGCATGTGGTATGGGAAAAGTAGGAGCATCAGCGGTTGATAGGGCATTCTTTACGTTACAAAAGGGAGATTCTTGAAGGGGAGCCCACTTCAGGTTCTTTTGGCATGCAATTGAGGGAGGCATAGAGGGGGCAAAAGAGGTGTCTATGGCTGGCAAGGAAAGTGTGATAATAGTTGATCATGCCCAAGAATCCTTGCAGTGATTTGATGGTGGAATGTGTTGGGAAGTTCTGAACGTCTGCTACCTTCTCAGGAAGGGGTGGAATCCTTCAGGAGTGATGTGGTGCCCTAAGAATGGTACTTAGATGGGGAAAAAGGTACACTTGTCGTACCAGACTACAAGGCCGTTCTGTCGTTAGTGGTCGAGCGTGGGGCACACATGACGAAGGTGATCCTCTTTGGAGGAAGAGATCACAATTATGTCGTCCACGTAACATACACGGAAGGAGAGATCCCCTAAGATGTCATCCATGAGACGTTGAGTAGTGGCCTCAGCATTACAAAAACCAAAATTCAAGTAAAGGAAGGTGTATGTACAAAAGAGGGTGTGATGCCGTTTTTGGTAATGTCTTCTGGTCGAGCATGGAGAAAACCTTTGCTTTGTGCAAGTAGAAGGTCATGTCTGTGATGTTTGGAAGGGGCTAGTGATCTGGCTTTGACTGCATGTTTAGGTGCTTTTAATCCCCAGACGGGCCAAAGAACCATCTTTTTTCAGGACGATGAGTAGGAGTGATGACCATGGCTTGAGGCCTTTTGTCAAACGACCATTTCTTCAATTTCCGCAAATGTTTGTATAAAGGCTGTCAAACGATCAGGTACCAGACATCTGAATTGGTGAACACTAGGGTGCAGTCGTCTTGATATGGTGATAAATACCGTGTGTGGTGGGAACCACGGGTTTTTAACGAAGTTCCGGACTGAAAAACTTCCGGGTATGACGTGAGGAGATGGGAGTAAGCATCAGTGGGGTGCCTTCATTTGGAGAGCAAGGTCGATGATTACAAATCCGCACTGACTAACCATCAGTGAGCTATATCATCCAGGAGGTGGAACTGTGAGAGGAAATCCGTACCGAGGATTGGCAATGTGATGTCTGCAACAAGGAATCTCCAAATATATTTGCGACCATGAAAACGATAACGTAAGAGTTTCATAGCCGTTGGTGGGTACCGCAAATGCTTTGGCAGCTACAAGGCAAATATTGACAGACTTACACAGACTATGTCCACGAGAGTAACACAGAGAGCCATCTTACTTCAGATGATGAGTAAGGGTGACGACCATGGCTTGAGACCTCTTGGCAAAGAATCTTTTCTTCCATTTCGGTGAACGTTTGTTTAAAGGCAGCCAAACTATACTGTGCCAGATGTCTGAATTTGGGAAACACTGGGTCTCCATCATTTTCCTATGGTAATAAATACTGTGTTTCGAGGGAACCATGGTATTTGACTAAGTTCTGGACAGAAAACCTTGAGGTGTTATGGAGGAGGTGGGAGCAGGCATCCGTGGTTGCCCTGATATGGAGAGCGACGTTAATGAGTACAAATCTGCACTGACTAATCGTAAGTGAGCTGCATCATCCAGGAGGTTGACCTGTGAGAGGATATCCACAGTGGGGAATGGCAATGAGATGTCAGCAACGAGAAACTCCCTAATATATTTGCTGATTTCAAACGATAATGCAAGAGTTTCATAACCGTTGGTGGGTATTGCTGATATTTTGGCAACTACCAGGCAAATGTCGTTAGACTTTACCAGACTATATCATGTCCTGGAGAGTAGCATTGCCAGAAGAGAAAGGTAAGAACCCATGTCTACCAAAAATCGCACGCTTGTACCTGCGGCATGTAAAAAAAAAAAAAGATTAGTGACAGAGAAGGCAACCGCCGCAAGCAATGTCCAACTTAGAGGTTTTATGGCTACTGACAAGCATTCAGACATTTCTTCTCAACAACCCCAAATTTGAAGTGATAGTAGCATAACTGTGACCGATGGGCATCAGTAAGCGGCTATAAAGTTCTTTGGTTGGGGTGTATGCGAGTGGTAGGTGGTGCGTGGGTTTGTTGCTGCTCCGGCAAATCACTGTGTGGGTATCTATGTCCTACCACATTCACGTCAATTTCAGTTGATATTAAATAGTTGTATATTTTGTCAGGAATGGAGACATTGATGGAGGACCTGATTGTGGGGAAGTGGCGTCGACTTTGGTCATCAGGTCCTTCATGGGCAAAAAATCGATATCGTAGATGGCAGTGCATACAGGTTTGGTTAAGTGCCGTATCCACGGGCTCGCAGTACATTTACTTCGAAAGGGAAGCCATTTGCACCAGGTTGCAGACGAGCAATGGTCATTTCCCTGAGGGTGAGTGAAGCCTTTTGGTTCCAAAATGAATGTTCAGAGAACTGAAAAAAATTTTCTATGCGGACAACTGGCGATGGAAAGTACTGCTTCCAGAATGTATGATATGACCGTGTTGCAAATTTTTTGTTTGTCCCATTACTTGTGCAGAGAATTGAAGATTTCTTGGAAAGTATCCTCGAGGAACGCCGGTAGAATGTGATCAGCATTGGTGCTTGAATAAGTCACGCATTTGTTGCGAACTGGATTTCAACACGCTGGTACCAGGTGAATGCTTCTCTACTGGAGGACGACGGTAGTTTCCGGGGTGGGGAGTTGATATTAGAGTCAGTGTCTGAAAGCGGCCTCATCAAAGCATAAAACACAGTATCCTGGGGAAAGTGGGAGGGAGCTGTCACTGCCAGGTCTCTAATGTGCAGATGCAGTAGTTAGTTATTACAATAAAGCAGAGTGATTGCAACGAACATTATTTGGACGGAGCATCTGTATATACAATCTGTTCCAGTTGAAAACAGCAAAAAAAAATCCAGACATAATAACACAAGCATATAAAGGCATAAACAGGTCATAAGTGCGAAGGGACAGTAATAACGTCAAAATACAAAAAAAAAAAGTATATATATATAAAACATAATGACCGTGTACAATCATGAATGAGACATATTCGGAACAGTTCCGTGTTAGGATTGGAATATATTGGAACTCTGGTTTTTCATGACGGGAATGGAGTGTAATGTGATTTGAGAGTGAAAATAAAGACTGACTTTCTCAGTAGCTGAAATGTATATATATATATATATATATATACATATATATATATCTATATATATATATCTATATATATATATATATATATATGTATATATGTATATATATATAAATATATATATATATATATATATGTGTGTGTATATTTATATATATATATATATATACATATATATATATATATATATATGTATATTTATATATATATATATATATATACATATATATATGTATATATATATATATATATATATATTTATATATATTTATATATATATCTCTCTCTCTCTCTCTCTCTCTCTCTCTCTCTCTCTCTGTATATATATATATATATATATATATATTTATAAATATATATATATATCTATCTATATATATATATATATATATAGATGTGAATAAATATATGTTTATATATATATATATATATATATGTATATATATATATATATATATACGTATATATATATATATATATATATACTGACATCTACAATAATGTGTTTGTACATATACTGTATATATATATAGCCTAATACATTCCAAAAGGATGCTTAAAACTGAAAGATACCATTTAAAACAAGACAAACAAAACAATACTATCAGTCACTTTTTCACGAAAATCCAATGTTATCAACCCTTTTAAAGCTTTGTTTATTCGAAGTCTATATGTTATTATAGCAATGGTAAGCGACGCAAAAAATATAATCAAGAAAAAGATGACTTTAAAAGATATATTGTACTTTTATAAAACAACCAAACTTTATAATCACAAACGCTTTGGATAGTGGAAAAATACCTTTTAGTGTATCTAACGAAATATCATTAAAAAAAAAACGTTGATTGCAAAGGGGATGTTTCGTGCATTGGTTCAATAAATCCCCAAGGAAATTAGGATATAATTGACATTCCATATATATGTTCTGTGGCCGCCCCACCACCAATGTTCAAAGAGTTTTCTCTTTGTTTCGTTTCACACAAATTTTATGACTGGTATTTTTTCGTCTATTAGCCTTTAATAAAAGGCAGTGTTTCTTTATTGTTATGAATAATATCATACATTTTCAATTTCCCCATCCATCCCTTTCATATGTTTTTATATCTCAATGAGAGAGCATCATTCAGCAAATCAAATAATTTAAAGCAACAGGTACTATTTATATAAAGACATCTTCTGAAAACTCAGAAAGTTGAAAAACTGTACAGTTTGACACAGGCAGCCTTGGTACACCTTCCACCAAAGAACTGCAGCCTACCACACCCTTACTCCACGGCGAGTAACCAGAAAGATAGTGTAAGGAGAAGTGGCAGACGTTGTCGGCAAGGGTAAACACAACTCGCCGTGCAGTAAGGGTGTGGTTGTGTTTACTTCCTTAGTACAATGTGTCCCAGTAATTTTTTGTCTAACTGTAATTCTAGCCTTTCACAACATATCCTCGAAATTCAGTCTATTTTTGTTTCAATCCATAATAGTGTTTTCTTTTTTTTCAGATATTTATGATACAAGATGAAGGAAGGAAAATAAAAGGTTATCTTTGGCGTGGAATTGGATTCCACTTTTGCTTTAGATTTTTAATATCAATATTTTCAGAAAACACTACAATAAAACGCTGATACTATTGAAAGTTGAACAACTAGGAATTGTTTCTTTTTTATTTAATCATCATATATGAAACTACAAAACACGATATATTTCAGATGTGATTGATACAGTTTTCTGGTTTATTTGCGAACGACTGAAACAATCAGTACCAGTTCATGTAAGGGAAACTCTACAATTCCCCCCCCCCCCCCCCTCTCTCTCTCTCTCTCTCTCTCTCTCTCTCTCTCTCTCTCTCTCTCTCCCCTTCCTAAACAATCTGGTGCCCTAAATCTCTAAGGTGAACGAAAATCCCGAGTTTTCATAGCCATACTTAACAGATCTTTTGTGTTCGGATAACCTTTGAGATAGCGAACTGCCCGTTAGGTATGGCTATGAAAACTCGTGGATTTTCGTATACCTTAGAGATTTAAGGCAACAGATTAACTGGAGTGAGTCGTCTTTGCTTTTTAAGAGTACGTCTCCGTACAGAAGGAAAATCCTAGAATCAGCCATCATAAATCAATCAAACATAATGAACCTATCCGGCGGCCAATGGAAAGCTGGCACATTGGATAATAATCTTCTCAACCCTATCCTGAAGAAGATAATCCACAGAGACCGACCATCAGATATGCATAAGAAGTCTAGACATCCTCCGAGCGGGTCAACAATACGAAGACACACCTGTATTTAATCAAATTAGGCTAATCCTTCCAGAACTATTAACAACTGTAGAACGATTGGAAACACACCCCTCCTTTGCTTTCCTAAATAAACCGTCACTGCCACTGTATTCCTCATTATCACATTACATCCTGAGGAGGGCCAATGTTTATTGTCCGAAATATATTGATTTATTTATATTGCATGTTTCTTTTATGGGCCTCTTTAAAAAATCATGTTAAACTGTTCGTTACCGTTATAAGTAACACACACACACAAACACACACATACACACACACACACACACACACATATATATATATATATATATATATGCATACATACATACATACATACATAGATAAATACATACATAAATATAGGTATAATTATATATATATATATATATATATATGTGTGTGTGTGTGTGTGTCTGTGTGTGTGTATGTGTGTGTGCGTGTGTGTATGTGTGTGTATTTCAAATAAGCCATATATTTTCATACATTAATGTCATGATTCTCTTAGTGACATGGCGATCATAGTCTCGATGTGAAATCACTCAAAGACAATAGCATATGACCAGCCGGGAATTGAACCCTGGTCCAGGATGCTTTTATGAGAGTGACCGTACAATTTAGCCCCGAAGAAAGATGAAAGTCAATGACAATTCATTTGTACATATACCTGTCGAATTCAGTTTTTTTTTTCTTTTTTTTTTGTACTTAATATCAACCCCTCTTCACCCTATTAGCTAATTGGTAGGTTTGTAACTTCGCATTAGATTGATGATGAATTTCATACATTTGGACTATAAGAAAGGTAATGAAAGATTAAAATGAAATACGCTTTAAGAACAGTAATAACATTAAAATAGATCTTTCTTGCATAAAATGTAAAAAAAAAAGTTATTTAAACCAGTATATATATCCAACAATAAAAATATATTTGCCCTAAGTTTTAACGTTAAAAGTAAAGGCTTGAAACCTCATTACCCCTTAAATTTTGAAATAAATTGTTTAATATGAGATTAACCCGTTAAAAATAAATGTTATGGGTTTAAAACCACATTGCCTTTAAACATTGAAAATAAGAGCTTAAAACCACTTTACCAGCTAAACACATTGAAATTAAGGGTTTAAAACCACACAATCCGAATAAACATCGAATAATTAAAATTAAAACCACATTATATCTTAAGCCAAGATAAATAGCTGCACTCAAGGGAATATTATTCTCCTAATTGAATCGTCTCAAACTCCAAAGGATTCTTAACAAATGACACCATTGGACCTCTAAAGGCCTTTAATTAACTCTTATAACACCCAGATGAGAGAGAAACAGGCTTTGAAGGGAAGAGAAATACCTGTTCGTACTCCTAAAGGCAAGTCTGGAATTCCAGGGGATAATACGAGCTTGGAACATTGGTAATTCTGACATTCAACGGCTTTGAATAATCTTCGCCTAATTAGATACACGGCTTTCAGTATGCATGTGGGTGTGTATTTGTATGTGAAGGGAGAGAGAGAGAGAGAGAGAGAGAGAGAGAGAGAGATCCATGGCAATTCCTGGTCTTGATTATATTCTATAATCATTGAAATTCAATGGAGATTTTGAACATGCTTGAATGTCTGTGTATGTCTGTATGCTCGGTACTTGATACAAACGCCAACCAGTAAGAAATGGTCCTACCACATCCATATGAACCCTATAAAATTTAATAGGAATCACAGGCCACTTTCTGGCTTCCGGTACAGTGTTTTTATGCTCTTTGAAACAGTTACAATCACAACAACCTTTTATATAATTTTTAATATATTTTTTTCATTCCTAACCAAAAAAAGGATTTTCGGTTACTCCTCAATGTTCTATTAATCCCTAAATTCCCTGCATACAGACTTGCATGTACAATGTGGATGGCTCTATTAATCAAAATATGAGGAAGAAGAAACCATGCAAAAAAATACCCTCCTCTCTTTGCGTAAGCACAATATAAGATATTCTCTATAAAAAGAAAATTCTCACGAGGCACATTCAGAAATGATGGATAACTCTCTAATTCCCTTTTAGTAACTGCTCACACTCTTTCTATCCTTCATCTTTTTTCTGTCCCTCTTGGACTTCCTTTATTTCCCAACCTTCCAAGTGAATCTCACCTCCATCATCAGGGCACTCATTCTGGACACCCTTGGTCGTGTCCTCGGGCACCCCCACCTATTCACTCACGTACACTATTTCCATCCCCTCTCTCTCTCTCTCTCTCTCTCTCTCTCTCTCTCTCTCTCTCTCTCTTTCTTGCTCGCAAATATCCTATTCTGATTGCTCCATGCGTGAATTCACATCCTGTTTTTATTTTGATGATAACCTTCAATATTTTGGCTTTGTTCTTCGTTCTTCTTTTGTGACCTAGTTGTTACTCCTATTACTGCACCTCTAAAGAGGGCATCAGGTACCTTGTTAGCATTACCTTTTATGTGGTGACATCACTTTTATGTTAAACTCTATCAATCATTCAATCCATCACGCTTATCTAGATGCCAAGTCCCCTTTGTAAAACATATCACGTAAAGGAGGATGATCACTTTGATACTCAATTGGCTGACCTAATAAAAAGAACCGATGCCTCTATACAACCCAAAGAATAGCCAATGCCTCTAGATCGAGTATACTATAACTCTTTTTTGCTCCTTCTGATGCCTTGGAAGCAAAACAAAAAAAGTCTCTCTCTACCTTTATCATCTCGTTGAAAAATTACACCACTAACAGCTACGCTACTCTCATTTGTTGTCACTAACCAGGAGTGATCAAATCTAGGATATGCGAGTATGTCATTGGTAGTTAAGGCAGTTTTCAAATGGTTAAAGGCTCTTTCTTTTTCCACTCCCCAATTTATTAATTTTTGTTTCTTTAAGGGGGCCGTCCGCCATGGGGTTTTGACATAACAGCTTTCAGAAATCGAAAATCGTTTTATTGCTTTTATGTATGCATAAACATATCGTACATGCTCCTCAGAAGTTTCAGCCACTTATTTTGACAAATAAGAAAGATATAGCGGTCTTTAAATGATGACGTCATCCTTACTGTGTCGTCTGCATGACTGAGTTTGAAAAAATCGTCTTTGTGTGTTATTTTTGCATATCGATAGCAATTTTTCACTTATGTTTTGAACTATCGTACGTCTGCAGAAATGGGAGGCATTGGTAGAGCGTAGTTGAACGAAATCTACTCCTCAGAGAACAGAAGCCAAAGTTTCCAAACACTTACAGAAGTTATAATGCATGCATTTGTTTACTTGAAGTTCTTATGTAGATTGTTTTTACAACGTCCTCGGGAACTTTATAGTAATCTCAATGTTATCTAAGGTAATAAAAAGAAAAAAAAAGTCTATCACTTTTCCAAACAATAATGAAATAGCGTTCTTTAAATTATGACGTCATACTTACTGTCGTCTGCATGACTGAGTTTGACAGAATCGTAGTTATGTTTATTTTTTCATCTCTCTCTCTCTCTCTCTCTCTCTCTCTCTCTCTCTCTCTCTCTCTCTCGAATTATTCAAAGCTGACATTTATACAAATTCTATAATATCAATGTTCAACTCTCTTAGAATCAAATAATGGTTGATCTCTCTCTCTCTCTCTCTCTCTCTCTCTCTCTCTCTCTCTCTCTCTATCAATTTGAACTGTCATTTACAGTATATCAACCAAATGCTATCACTCCAAAATTAAATTCATGATCTCTCTCTCTCTCTCTCTCTCTCTCTCTCTCTCTTACTCTTATGTTTTGATATATCGTACTTCTGGCAGAAATGAAAGGCATTGGTAGAGGGTAGCTATATGAAAACTACCAGCTACGAGAACATCAGCAAAGTTTCCAAAGACGTATAGAAATTATAATGCATGTGTTTATTTACCTGAAGTTCGTATGTAGATTGTGCTTTCACAACGTCATCTAGAACTTTATAGCAATGCCAATGTTATGTAAGGTGATAAAAAGAACAAAAAGTAATTGGAGAAAAAAAAAAGAACCAAGAAAGAGGGAAACATGAATAAGAGTAAAAGCTAAAACCTGCTAACTAATACACTGGCAACAATGAGAGATCGCTGGAAACTCGTAACATAGGAATAGTAAACTGAGGGTTCAAATACCTCGTTTAGGGTACATTTATGTAAGAAAAAACAATAAAAGTTATCATAATAATATTATCTTGTTTTCTTTAAGAAAAGAAGCGAAAATTTGTTGCAAATTTTTGGGAGCTCATAACTCGAAAACATACTTATTCACACTTAGGTACATTTTTCTCACTTATTTGTTGTTCGATATTAGAGAGAAAGATATCATTGAAAAGAAGAATAAAATTCTCACAATTCTGTCAGACAAAATTTTGATTTTGTTTTTATATTTTTTTTTTCACGATTATTTTCCGTCAAGACGAGGAAAAAGAAATTAAAATTCAATAAAAAAAAAGGACAATCAAAATTCTGTCTGACAGAATTCTTCGTTTTATAGAGTAGTTTTTATGGTATAAGTTTCAATACAATTGATATTATAGTAGTGGAGAAAAATGTACCTAATTATTTTTTTTAAATTTAAATCATGATTTTTGCTAATAATTCCAAAAGTTTTTGATCAAATGACTTGAAATTTTTATATGATGAAGGTATTATATATGTCTAAAACATATATAGAAATGGTGTAATTTGGATCATTAGAAAAAAAAATGGCGGACATGGCGGACGGTCCCCCTAGCGTCTGAGGGTTTATCCATCTCTCCAAAACTTCTTATAAATTTACTGTAATACCCAGCAAGCCAAGGTACCCAAGCCACTTCCCTAGGCGTACGTGGCCTGGGGAAATCTCTAAAAGGTTCTACTTTACTGGGGCAGTGTTGGATACGTTTGGGGTTATTATATGTTTTAAAAATTTGAACGGTTTATAGAAAAAATTACACTTTGACCTATTTATTTTCATACTATTACGTTGTAAGGTTTCTAAAACTTTACAAATATTATTTTTATGTTCTTTGGTCATTTTCCCTGTAATTATGATATCGTCCAAATAAACAAGAATATTATGGCCAATTAAGGGAAACAAAACTGCTATCATTACTCTCGAAAAATGACTTGGAGCATTTTTAATACCGAAAGGAAAAAAAATTAACTGAAATAGTTGATCGTTAGCTATAATTGCCGTTTCAAATTTACCGTCTTCCTGAATGGGTATTTGATAATATCCAGATTTTAAATCATTAGTTGTAAAGTATTTACTACCCCCCGTACCTTCACAAGTAATTCTTCGATCAAGGGCAATGGAAATGCATTATTCTTTGTAATTGCATTCAACTTCTACAATTGGAGAAGCCCAGAGAGATTTGCTCCCCTTGATAAGCCCTTGTTCCATTAATTTACTAATTTCACTTACCATCTCTCCATGGAAATGAATGGGTACCTTATAAGACCTTAACCTCATTGGCTCCCTCTGCCTAGTCTCAATGCTAACGGGAAATCGATCAATACTCCCGGGTGGCTCGTCTCCAATTGCAATTACATCTGAATAATTATTACCATTTTACTAAATACAAGTTGATATTCTGGCTGATATATTTTTCAAGCTTGCATAATCAAGATCTGAGTGCATTCATATGTAGCGGCTGGAGTTGTAGCTCCCAAGATCTCATTATTAGCAACGTCACATAATTTCTAAGTCACACGCAGAATCACTTCCTACCTCAACTCTTTTATTTGACTAATGAGCTATCGTTATATCAGCCCTGTCCTCTTTTATTTCTGACAAGCCCTCTAAGACTACGTGTGTCCAATTGATATGGTGCTTATCTACATTCTTGTTTCCTTCCAGGAGAGGCTGACACAGGGTCAATGATATTCTCGCAAGGTTCAGGGGAGTGGGGCTGCAATACTTCTCCTCTTTCAGGTACAGCTGTTACCTTACATAATTGTACCTCCTTTGCCGCACAAGCACTTACTCTCACGTAAAATTATATCAGAAAATCCCCCCTCCTGCTTTTCCTGTAGTTCTCTTATTCCCCGCAAATGCATAATTGATTACTAATTATAAAATCTAAACCAAGTATAGCCGCGATTCCTGGAATTCATAAGGTGGGTAAGATAATAAAAATCATGTTTATACTTCACAGTTCCCACCTTAAAGTTGACGATCGTTGTATGCCTTGCATGTGGTTTATTTCTTCCTGGCTTGTCGAGGATGATGTATGCCGCTGATAGTAGTGGGTTTAAGGAGAATCTTTTTTCAATCAGCGCAACGCTGGTTCTTGTGTCAATCACCGCTCGAATGGACTTAATTTGTAGATCAGTCCTGACTGCTAACATTCCTAGACGACCATTAGGATATATGGAGCACGTACCAACGACCTCACTTGCAATACAGCTACTTCCTGCTCCTGTCCCTAGCGCTGTGGGGGTGAGGTCGCAGGTACCAAAAGATTTCCCAGTGCCTGTGTAACCGAGTCCATCGTAGTCACTCTCCCCGCTGCCTCGGCTGCTGCTTCTTCTGTCATGCGGGGGGGCATCGATCTCCCTCATGTCCCCCTTCCACTGCTTCCTTTTCCTCGAATGTTTGGTAGTGGGTTGTGTGCATGTGCCACAGCTCGCCCGCATTCAGCCTTTTTTGCTGGGCACTTTCGAGAGAGATGACTCTAAGTCTGACATGAATAACACTGTTTGGTATCACCATCACTACATCTGGTAAAGAGTGATTGTCATCGAACAAATAACCCCATAAATACGTGTTTACTAATCTGCAAACATGTTAACGGGTATTTTTTTTTTCACCTACTGGGAGACTGGCACCCCATGTAGCAAACGAATCACAATCCGAAAAAATTTAGGTTGCTATACTAAGAACGGATTCACCTTTCCGAATTTTGGGTTTGTGATTTTCTTTTATGTATCTCACAATTAAACGTCCTTTTATTTCAGTATAACTTCTTAAACTGTCTTGTGGCCAGCACATTACCTCTATTGCCGAAGAATCTTTCAGCAACCTGATTACTTTAATTGCCTTTTCTCATTCTGACCACCGATACGTGGCTACTTCAAGGTCTCTTAAATACACTTTGATCAATTGAAACCTTCCGTTAGGCCGCTTATCATCAAAAGGCCTAGCACTTGCCTGGAGTACTGGTAATTTTTTAACTACAACATGTTGGGTATATTAAATCGGCTGGGCTTAAGTACTTTCACTTGTGTGTGTTTGAGCCTCGTTTATGGATGTCGGATAAGCTGTGGTTGTACGCCGCTCTTCTTCTCGTTAAACTAAGAATCTGTTCATTAACTCGGCTAGGACATTTAACCTAATTTCCATGTCCTGCGTTCATTGTTCTCGTCAATATTCTTCATCGACATCACTATAACGAACTATTTATTTGTTTTTATCTTAGGCAGTAGCAGTGTCTGCTATGTTAGTACTTGTTTATCTAAGCATCTCGAACTTTTATCTTGATGGGTTAAAGAACAACTTTGCTCAGCATACACAAACGGAGGCATTTGTACACCCGACACCAATAAGGTCCCATGACAATAGATAATGAGACACAGGAAAATGGGTTTTATTTCACTTTATCACAAAAAGGTTTGTAAATACACTATTCACACTTCAATATTCTCACACGAGTACCCACTTGCCCTTATGTCCGTTCAGGTGGTACTGACTAACCATCGGAAAGTAAGATGCAATGTTGCTCTATCGATATGCAGAATTGTTAGGTTTTGTGGAATTATTCACTGTGATGGAAATATACTGTCACAAATAGGACCTCAACACATTACCTCTTGAGAGTTTGTACAAGTCACGAAAAACAGAGTTCAGTGATCACGCCCTGCAATTAATGACGGTCTTAGTACTCTTAAAATGGTCATTAATATTACTATATAAACCTCATATTTTGCATATAAGGATTCGGTCATATATATATATATATCGTCACTATCATCATCATCATAATCATCATCATCTCCTCCCAAGCCTATGGATGTAATGGGGCTAGGTCAGATTTAACCAGCCGCCTCTATCTTGCCCTTTAAAAATCAATAATTCTTTATTCATCATTGCCTACTTCACGCTCCATAGTCCTCAGCTATGTAGGTCTGCATCTTCCAACTCTTCTAGTTCCTTGAGGAGCCCACTTTTAAGTGTGTTGAACTATTCTCTCTTGAAGAGTACGAAGAGCATGCCCAAACCATCTCCATCTGCACTTCACCATGATCTCATCCACAAATGGCACTCAAGTAATGTCTCTAATAGATTCATTTCAAATGCTGTCCTGCCATTTAACTTCCATTATTCTTTTGAGGGTCTTGTTCTAAAATTTACCAAATTTCATGGATATATTTCATTGTCATACACGACTCATGTCCATACAGTAAAACTGATCTCACTAAACAGATATCGACTGAGTTTTGTGCTTAATTTCAAGCGATTTGTTTTCCAAATTTTACTTAACTCAGCCATTGTCTATTTTTTTCCCAATCTTTCAGTAAATTCTGATCCTAAAGACCCTGTGTTAGAGATGATAGTTCCTAAATATTTAATTGATTCTACCTCATTAATCTTTTCTCCTTCTAATGATATTTACAATTTTTTTCAAATATCAATAAATGTATGGTATTGTGACCACCTCTTCGAGTACTGCACCAATAGTTACGTCGGTGGCATTGGTGGAGAGAAGGAGAGGGGCATGTTGGAAGTGAAAAGTAAGATCAGCAGAGGTTGAAAGGGCATTTTTGCATTGCAGAAGGCTGCTTCTTGAAGGGAACCCCACTTCAGGTCTTTTGGCTTGCCCTTGAGGGAGGAATAGAGGGGAGCAAGAGTGGTGGCAATGGCTGAGAGAAAACAGTGATAATAGTTGATCATGGCCAAGAATTCCCGCAGAGTTCTGACAGTCGAGGGCGTGGAGAAGTTCTGAACGGCTGCTACCTTCTAAGAGAGGGGAGGGACTCCTTCAGGAGTGTTGTGGTACCCTAAGAATGACACATCGTTGGCGCCAAAGGTACACTTGTCGTACCGGACTACAAGGCCGTTTTGTTGCAGGCGGTCGAGCACGATGCACAGGTGACGGAGATGTTCCTCTTTTAAGGAAGAGAGCACAAGTATGTCGTCCACATAACATACACTGAAGGGGAGGTCCCCTAAGATGCCAGCCATGAGATGTTGAAAAGTGCCCCCAAAATGATGAAGGCCAAAACAGGAGTAATTGAAGGAGGTTCAGTGTGGAGAAAACCTTCACTTTTTGCAGGTAGGAGGTCACGTCGGTGATGTTTGGGAGGGGGTAGTGATCCGGTTCTGTTCGCATGTTCAGGCACATGTAATCCCCGCACGGACAGAGGGAGCCGTCTTTCTTCAGAATGGTGTGTAAGGGTGACGACCATGGGCTGGAGGCCTTTTGGCAAAGGCCCATTTCCTCCATTTCGGCGAACGTCTGTTTGGTGGCTGCCAATCGATCCGGTGCCAGACGTCTGAATTTTACGAAGACTTGGGGTCCCATCGTCTTGATATGGGGATAAATACCGTGCTTAGAAGGAACCCTGGGCATTTGGTGGGAGTTCTGGGCGGAAAACTTCTGGATACGACGTGAGGAGGTGGGCGTAGGCATCCGTGGGTGTGCTGATGTGGAGAGCGAGGTTGGAGGAGGCGGGTTGAATAGGTGTCGACAAGTACGAGTCTGCGTTGACCAATCGTCGGTGGGCGACATCGACCAGAAGGTGGAAATAAAAGAGGAAATCCGTACCGAGGATTGGCAATGTAACGTAAGCAACGAGAAACTTCTAATTGAAAATTACTGTTTCCAAACGATAATGTGAGGTTCTCGTAAACGTAGGTTGGTATAGCAGATCCGTTGGCAGCTACCAGGCGGATTTAGGCAAAAGTAGACAGATTACCTTGTGTCCTGAAGAGTTCCCTTGGCAAAAGAGAATGACAAGCATCCATGTCTAACAAAAACCCCATGCCCGTTCCTGCATCATGTAAAAAGAAAAGATTAGAAACACGGGAGGCCACCGCCACGAGCGATGGCCTGATTACACGTTTTTTGGCTACTGACAATCTTTGGCACATTTCTTTGCAGCTGCCCGAATCCTGAGTGGTAGTAGCAAAACTGCGGCCAATGGGCGGAAGTAAGTGGCTGTAAAAGTCGTTGGTTTGGGCGAGAGCGAGTGATGGGTGTTTGGTGGCTTTGTCGCCGCTCCGGAACGTCATGGGGTAGGTGTGTATGTCCTACTGCATTAATGTCAGCTTTGGTTGACATTGAATAGGCATCCTCTTCTTCAGGAGTGGAGGCGGTGATAAAGGTCTTGAAGGTCGTGAAGAGGCTGTCCATAAGGGCGTCAGCTTTTATGGATAAACTATTGACATCGGGTATGGCAGTGCGTACAGGTTTGGGTAAACGGCGTACCCAAAAGGCTTGAAGTAGGTTCACATCACAAGGACAGCCATCTGCGGCAGGTTGCAGGTGAGCGATACTGGTCATTCCCCTGAGGGCGAGCGAAGCCCTTTGGTCCCCCAACGGTTGTTGGGAGAGCTGAAAAAGCTTTACTATACGGGCAGCTGGCGACGGCAAGTACTGCTGCAGAAGGTATGTTTTGAGGGCGTCATACGATTGAGGCGTCTCCTTGCTCACAAAGTCAGTCGGATATTTCCGGGAAGGTGTTCACGGGTATCACTGTGAGAACATAACCTGCTTTGGTAGTTAAGTGAGTCATGACCTTGAAACGGAAATGGACTTCTGCACGCTGAAACCAAGGAAACGCCTCCCCACTGGCGAACGACGAAAGTTTTAATGAGGCCACGCCAGCTTCGTATACTATGCATGTGTGTATGAAAGCCTGTTTAAGTATACGTATGTATATGTCTTTCTATATATATTCATATAAAGATGTGTTTTATATATACATATAGTTTTGCTTAAATATTTATATAGATAAGGTTACCGTTATTCATATAATTAAACTGTATTGAAAGGCAAAACAAGAATTTACCGGTCACCAGAAATGACCCTTTTTGGCAGGTGTCTAATGAAGTTTGATCTCCGCCAACTAAATACCTGATAACTGCCTAGATAGCTGGTATGGGAGTGTCATTGTTCTATAAGCCTCCATATGTATGTCCGTATATTTACTTTCCCTATAAAATGTAAAGAAACCTCTCTCAATAAATCAGTCCTCTGAAGAAGTATCACGAAACTAATTGGGACTTAATCTTATATATCTCGTATTTTGATTTTCCCTGTGATTCTTCTGAATCTTAGCATCACATTTTCCTATAATTTTTACGCATATATATATATATATATATATATATGTATATATATATATATATATATATATACATATATATATATATATATATATATGTATAATATATATATATATATATATATATCCGGTCGTAGAGTCTTGAGTATGTCATCGCTGTTTTATTAACTTCAAATCATACATATTACAATAGGATGGAAATTTTCTGTAAATTCAACACGATCATGAAATTATAAAACGTTTACTGGAAGATATCATTTTTCTATCATATACATTTGTTTACTTTAGCCTAATGAGATAAAATCGTGATGAAAATTGTAATTCCACATCTTAAAATCCTTCCCCTTTCTTATCAATGATTAATATACGTTTTCGAAATTCAAATAAAACCCTGGATTCTCGATCCTTCTTAGTATTCTCTCATGATGAGATATTTGCATTCCAATCAGGAATACAAACTAAACCTCATTGAGGAACACCATGGCAATCGCCTTCAATGGAATGACCCGGATCGAGGATTCGGATTTTAATCCCTATTCAGATTGACAATAAATCTCCTAATATATGTGCTGGGACAAACGATGCTAATCTAGGGTGGCATTTCACAGTATGATGCTGAGGAGAATCGGGGAATAGGAATTAGATCACAAATGAGTTGATCTTAGACTTTCTCTCTCTCTCTCTCTCTCTCTCTCTCTCTCTCTCTCTCTTTACAAAATCTGAGATTATTAAAATCTATTTAAAATTTGACCATAAATATCTCTCTCTCTCTCTCTCTCTCTCTCTCTCTCTCTCTCTCTCTCTCTCTCTCTCTCTCTCTTAATAAAAAGGCCATTGATGCCTTGAGGTTTATTAGGAGGTTTTCTTTCCCTCAACTGATTCTTTTACTTTTCAAAACCCTCCGTACTGTCCTCCTTTCAGTTGAAGTGGATATCATGGGGCGTACTTAGCCTTCCATTGTGTATTGGCTCCTCCAAGTTGACCAGTTTATCCTACGTTTTCTTCTATAGTTTGTTTTATCAATCACTTTATTTGTATTTCTGTATATATTGTTCTTGGTATCGCTCTTGCTAATTTGGTTTTTAAGTATGATATATCTTTTTTACTATCATTAATTCTCATGCTCTGTGGAGACATTGAGCAAAATCTGGGACCAGTACGTTCTAGATTTCATCATTGTTGTCAACTCTATTGCAATATTCGTGGTCTTCGTGCAAATATTCAAGACATTACGGTTGTGTTCATACAGTAGGATATACTTTTCTGCTCACAAACTTTGGTTTGTAATAGGAGGCACTCATCTGAGCCCCTTATAACTGGTTTTAAGCACCCGATAATGTTGAAACGTGATACCATCCCTTGGGTCAGAAGAATGGCAGTGTATATTAGGACTAAGTACCCCGCTTTTCATAAGATCTGCTATGAATGTGGATGTCATAAGACCCAAGTAATAAAAGTTTGTGGCAGGCATAACAACTTCTATTTGAGTTCAATCTACCAGAATCCTGACATGGATTATTCTATCTTCAATTGTCTTCTTACTATTATGGTTAAGATACAAGAAGATGACAGAAAGACCTCTTTTGTCTTTGTTAGTGATTTCAATGCTCACCATAAGGAGTGGTTAAATTATGTTTCTCCTACTGATCGCCATGGTTTAAGAGCTATAGACTTTGCCTGTGAATCAGACTGTGGGAAAATCAGAATGGAAGTTACTCACAGGTCTGCTAACTTCTTGGACCTCGTAAACCCAGACTCCCCTGGCGTTATAACAAGAAAGGTTGGTTTTCCAGTTGGGACATCTGATCTTTCCTTGATTTTATTAGTAAAAGACTAAGCAGCTTGTCCCTGATGTATCTGACTCATGTAAAATTTATATATAATCTCAACCAGACTGGATTGGGATTTATATGATCTTTTTGGCTTAAATTGGTGACAATTGTATAGTATTGTTGATCGTGTAGTCCCTTTGAATGAGAATCTAGTCAACATAATTAATAGGCATATCCCTTCTCGTGTACTAAGGTACCGAGTGAAAGACAGACCATAGTTCAATGTTGACTGTGTACGTGCTTATTTGGAGGCCTATCATGTATGGAATAGTAACAGATCAGATTTGACTTGGAATAACTATACTCTTCTTAGAGCTTTTGCATAGAGAGTTTATGCTTCAACAGAAAAAGAATACAATTCAACCATAAAAGGAACCCTATCTGGTAGAACCCAGGAACATAACTCGTGGACTACCCTTAAATTTTTACTTTTTGGTGTAGATGAAACAGTTCCTTCGTTACTTAAACGACATGGTTCTGTCACCCATTGTCCAAAGGAAAACGCAACCCTTTAGGCAGATATGTTTGACAGCAAGCAGAATAATGTGAAACTCAGACTTCCTCATTCGTGTTTTCCTGATGGTAAAGTAACTAGTTTAGCATTTCGATCTCGTGAAATTAAATCTCTCTTGACTTACCTTGATGCTTATGGAGGTGTACACTCAAGTGGTATTTTTCCTTTTATTCTTATAAAGATTGCAGATTTTTTAGCTCCAGAGTTATCTGTTATCTTGCGCAAGTTAGCAAGAAGAGGTGCTTTTAGCAATTGTTGGAGAATTGGTAAAGTTACTTCACTAGGTAAAAGTTTTTGTGGTAGCTCAAGTCCAACTTATTACTGCCGGATTTCCATAACTCCCATTTTATCTAAAGTTTTTGAACGTTTTTTGACAAAACGTCATGATAGGTTTGCTGAAAGTGATCATCTTTTCCCTAGCTTGCAATTTGGTTTTCGTAAAGGCCTTGGAGCATGTGGTGCCCTTCTTACAATTGCCAATGCTCTAAATATACATTGATTGTGGTTAGGAAACTCTTATGATTAGCCTTGATTTTAGTACTGTGTTTGACCGTGTTAATCATGAGGCCCTTTTTTTCAAACTTAAACATTTATGAGTGGGTGGGTCGTTTCTTAGCATCATAATTGAATTTTTAAGTAATAAATTGCAAAGCGTTGTTGTTGATGGGCACCATAGTGCGTATAGGACTGTGATATCTGGTTTTCCCCAGGCTAGTGTTCTTGGACCATTGCTTTTCATACTATGTACACATGACATGCGGTTCGGTCTAGGAATCAAGCTTGTTGCTTATGCAGATGATGTTACAGTCTTTGCATCAATTCCATCTCGCGAATATAGATCTGTGGTGCTAAAGCCTTTGATAGAGATCTATCTCAAATTAGTGCATGGTGCAAATCACGGGGTATGAAGTTGAATGATAGCACAGCTCAAAGTATATTTGTTAGTAGGTCAAGGACAGTGGCTTCTCAACGATTGGATCTCAGCATTGATAATATTTTTTTTAACTTTGTAGGACTCTTAAAATTCTAGATGTGATTCTCGACACCAAATATACTTTTGTCAAATATATGAAGTCTTTGTCTTCTTCAATTTCTTATTGAGAAAGCCTTTCAAGATTTTTGGTGGCCAATCTATTCTGAAGAAGTTTTTTAATTCTTTCATTTTAGGTTTTTTTTCGAGAATTGTTCTTCTGTGTGTTCTTCAGCTGCAGTTCTCATCTTAATTTGTTGTACAGGAACATAGAGTCTAATGAAGTTCTTATTCTTGATCTAGATATTAATCTTTGGCACCGTCATTCAATTAGTTCATTATGCATATTGCATAAGATTTTTTTTAATTCTGACCATCCTTAGTATTCACATCTTCCCGGACAGTTCCATCATGTTCGTAATACAGTAATACCTTGAGATACGAGTGACACAACATACGAGAAATTTAAGATACGAGAAAAGTTCGAAGCAAATTTCTGTCCTGAGAAATTAGAAAAAATTTGAGATACGAGGCAGTTTCCTATGCGGCCGACAGGTGGCCGAGTGTGCGAGAGGCTCTCACCAGGACAGCATTGCTCGGTCTTCCCCGTCGGATATCCGTCGTGTGAAGTTTACCTCCGAGCATCAGCCTTAGTGTTTTTTTTTTTTACGTGTTCTTTGTGTTAATCATTGCAGAATTCAGTGAATAAGTAATGAGTCCAAAGTAAGGGAGGGCTTAAAAGGTTAGTGAAAAGAAAAAGCGTATGATGACAATCGAGATGAAGCATGAAATAATCGAAAAACATGAGAGTGCCACGTAAGAGTGACTGAATATGAGAGGAGTACATCGACAAAATGTACCATGCTCAAGCATAAGGATACTATAAAGAGCAACAAGCCTTCCAAAGGAGTCACCATCCTTTCCAAGCTGCGCAGTGATATTCACAACGAGAGGGAGAGGCTTCTTTTATTATGGATAAAGGAGAAACAGTTGGCGGGAGATAGCATGACCGAGACAATCATATGTGAAAAGGCCAGCAGAATCTATGATGACTTGAAAGGGAAGTAAGTAGCGGAGAGAGGGGAGACTTTAACACTAACGGAAACCTTCAAAGCCAGCCGTGGCTGGTTGGATAACTTTAGAAAATGGACTGGGATACATTCAGTTGTGAGGCATGGGGATGCAGCAAGTTCCAACTAGAAAGCCGCAGTGGACTTCGTCACAACCTTTGCCTCGGTTATCGCCCGACTTTGCTACATCCCCCAATAACTCTTCAACTGTGATGAAACTGGCCTTTTCTGGAAAAAGATGCACAGGAGGACATTATTCACGGCAAAAAAGAATAGACTACCGGGCCATAAATCCAAGAAGGACTTGATAACTCTAGCCTTGTGTGCCAATGCCAGCAGTGACTTTAAGGTCAAGCCACTACTGGTATACCACTAAAAAAAACCCACATGCTTTCAAGAGCCAGTGGATCCTGAAAGAAAATCTGCTAGTGATGTGGCGTGCAAATGCTAAGGCTTGGGTTACGTGGCTTTTCTTTACAGAATGGGTTAATCTGTGCTTTTGTTCCGGCAGCAAAAAATATTTGGCTGAGAAAAACCTGCCAATGAAATGTCTCCTGGTCCTCGACAATGCCCGTGGACAACCTCCTGATCTCGAAGAGGATATTCTAGATCAGTGGCTCTCAAACTGTGGGTCGCAACCCAAAGTTGGGTCGCGAGATCAATTTTGATGGGTCGCAGGGACACAGGAACATTATCATGCTTTCAGTGTTTCAGTGTATTTCAGTTGCTTAATTGAATTATTCTTCTTTAACCACAAATTACTTTTGTTATGTATGTTCATCTTCCCCCTACCTCCCTCCTCCTGGGCCCCATGTAATGGTGTCTCTGACAGGAAAGACTCCTGTATCAAACGCGTATGTTGGACTGGCAGTGGGCCCGTGTATGCTCGCGCGCGGTGTCTATTTTCCACCGACCGCAGGCGAGGGAGGTTGTGCCGTTTGCAGTCATTTGTGTGAGTAGAGAGTGTGTGTGTGTGTGTTGTATAATTATATAATATCTTGTTTCATATACTAATTACTATATTTACTAAATAATAATAATAACTAGCAGGGATACCCGGCTTCGCCCGGGTTACAATGGCAAGAGATGAAAACATTGCAAGTCTGTGTCTGTCTGTCTGTGTCTGACTGTCTGTCTGTGTCTGTTTTCGTCTCTCTCTGTCTGTTCTATTAATATAGTTTTGGGAACGAAAAGCAGTGCCATGAATCCTGTTCGTTTAGTTTTGTGAAAAGGAAAAGCAGTGCCATAAATCCCACTAGTCTAGTTTTGTGAATGAAAAGCTGTACACATTATTTTTTTTTCCAAAATAAAGTGTATATATCATTGCATGTTTTCTTTCTCTTCACTTTACTCTGGGTCGCGAAGGAATGAAATGTTTCAAATAGGGTCGCTCATGAAAAAGTTTGAGAACCACTGTTCTAGATGAGTTCAGGTTCCTCAAGGTCCTTTATCTCACGCCCAACACCACGCCAGTCCTCCAGCCCATGGACCAACAAGTTATTTCTAAATTCAAAATACTGTACACGAAGCATTTGTTCAAGAAATACTTCGATGTCACAGACAACACCAATCTCACCCTTCATGAGTTTTGGGAGGAACATTTCAATATCGTCTATTGCTTAAAAAATATTGAGGATACATGGCAGGGTGTCGCAAGAAGAACTCTTAATTCAGCATGGAAGAAATTGTGGTCAGCTTCCATCGCTGAGAGGAACTTTGAAGGGTTCAATACGACCGACCCTGATGACCCCGAACCTATTCTGATGGATGAAATCGTATCTCTTGGAAAGTCCATAGGGCTGGAGGTAAATGAGGCAGACATGAACAACCTTGTTGAGGAGCATCAGGAAGAGCTCATAACACACGAATCGATAGAGCTCCAGGAGATAAAATATTCAGAGGTGTTGTAGGAGCTCAGTAGAGAGGAGGAGGTGGAAGACGAGGGCCGCCTTTCTAAGGCAAAAATAAAAGATATGTTAGTGAAATGGCAGGATTTTTCCAATTGTATGGACAAAAGGCACCCGGACGAGTTGGCATATGGTCGTGCGTTAGCCTATTGTAAAGACAGTTTTCGTGTGTCCTTTTCTCAACATTTTGAATGGGAGACAAAAGCAAAAATCCCTAGATAGGTTCTTTTTAAAAAAAAGCCGTCAAAAAGTGAATGTGAAAACCAGGCAAAAAGAGCCACAAAGAAAAGTAAAACAATAAAAAAAAAGTTTAGTGTAATATAAGATTAACATTTTGTTTTTAAGTATGTACAGTAAGCTAATTTCATTTACGTTAAATTTAAAGTAGCTAATTTCATTTCAGTTAAATTTAAAGTTAAGGTTATGTTACGTAGTGTTACATATGTTACGTAGTGTTACAAAGTGTTGCGTACCGAACATGTTGCAGTCAACTCTCTCTCCTCCCCATCCTCTCTCGAAAGAGAGAACTCCATAATAATGTTACATTTGATTGAGCATCATAACCTGTTCATAGGTATTTGTTATTTTTGTGGGCGTAGAATGTTAATAAAAACAATCAAAAACATGTTTCTTCACTGTAATATAGGGTTTTCAGGGTTTTTTTTTTCCAGAGGGTTAGAACAGATTATTTTTTTTCTAGTTATTTTATATGGGAGAAATTTATCTGAGATACGAGCCAATTGACATACGAACTTGGTCCCGGAATGCATTAAAATCGTATCTCAAGGTATAACTGTAGTAGGTATGCAGATAATTCTCATAGTAATGAGGCACTAAACTACAATTTACTCTAGAAGTTTTATTCCAGCTGTGTTGAAGCTGTAGAATGATCTTCCTAATGGGGTAGTTGAATCAATAGAACTTAAAAAGTTCGAACTTGCAGCAAATGTTTTTATGTTAAACAGCCATACATATGTACTTTTATAGTTTATATATCAAATATCGGTTTTAATGTTGTTAATGTGTTTTAAATATTTCATTTTAACTTTCGTTTCTAATGAAATCGTTTATTTATTTCCTTATTCCTTTTCCTCACTGGGCATTTTCTCCCTGTTGGAGTCCTTAGGGTTATGGCATCCTACTTTTCCATCTAGAGTTGTAGCTTAGTTAGTGATAATAAAAATTATACTAATGATAATAATAATAATATTAATACTTTATATAAGTACCAATATATGTACACACACACACACACACACACACACACATATATATATATATATATAATATATATATATATATATACACACACACACACATATATATATATATATATATATAAACATATATATATATATATATATATACATATATATATATATATATATATGGCTTATTTGGAATATGAAAAACAATTATAAATGTGCAGAATTTTTCCTTAATTGGAAGGGAAAGTCACAATCTACCAATTAGCTGCGATGATGAAGATGGGTTGATTTCAATTCTAAGTAAAAAAGAAAAAAAAAACCCTAATTCGACATATATATGTACAGAAGAATTGTCATTGACTTTTATCTTTCTTCGTGGCTGAGTGGTATGGTCAATGTCACACAAGTCTCCTGGACCAGGGTTTGAAGCCCGACCGGACAGATACTATAGTCTTTGAGTGATTTCACCTGGGGCTCTGATCCCGAGGTTGTTAAGAGAATCTAGAATTTAATGTGTTAATATATATGGCTTATTTGAAATATGAAAAATACATTTAAATGTGCTAAATTATCATTAATTCGAATGCCAAGTCACAAACCTACCTGTTAGCTACGATGGTGAAGATAGGTTAATTTTAATTCTAGGTAGAAAAAACCTGAATTCGACAGGTATATATGTACAGAAGAATTGTCATTGACTTTTATCTTTCTTTGTGGCTGAATGGTATGGTCATTGTCACACTTGTATCCTGGACCAGGGTTCGAAGCCCGCCCAGACAGATACTATAGTCTTTGAGTGATTTCGCCTGGGGCTCGGATCACAAGGTTCTTATGAGAATCCAGACTTTAATGTCTTAATACATATGGATTATTTGAAATATGAAAAACACTTTTAAATGTCCAAAATGTATCATATATATATTTATATATATTTATATATATATATATATATATATACATATACACACAACATATATATATATATATATATATACACACACATATACATATATATATATATATATATATACATATATATATATATATATGTATATATATATATATATATATATATTTCAAATAAGCCATATATATTAACACATTAAAGTCTGGATTCTCTTAGCAACCTCGGGATCAGAGCCCCAGGCGAAATCACTCAAAGACTATAGAAACTATCCGGCCGGGCTTGGAATCCTGGTCCAGGATACTTGTGTGACACTGACCACACCACTCAGCCACGAAAATAGATAAAATTCAATGACCAGTACTTTTGTACATATACCTGTCGAATTCACATTTTTTTTTCTTTTACTTAGAATTGAAATCAACCCATCTTGACTCATCATTCGAATAATGATAAATTTTGCACAATTAAACTTTAATATGTTAAAATATATGGCATATTTGAATTATGAAAAACACGTTGACATGTGCAAAATTTTTCAATAATCGAATGCCAAGTCACAAACATACCAAATAGCTACGATGGTAAAAATGGGTTGATTTCAATTCTAAGTACAAAAAACCTGAATTCGACAGGTATATGTACAGAAAAATTTTCATTGACTTTTATATTTCTTCGTGGCGGAGTGTTATGGTCAATGTCACAGAAGTATCTTGGACTAGGGTTCGAAGCCCGCCCAGACAGATACTAAAGTCTTTGAGTGATTTCGCCTGGGGCTCTGATCCCAAGGTTGTTATGAGAATCCAGACTTCAATGTGTGAATACATATGGCTTATTTGAAATATGAAAAACAGTTTTAAATGTGCAAGATTTATCATATATATATATATATATATATATATATATATATTCCAAGTAAGCCATATGTATTAACACATTCAAGTCTGGATTCTCTTAACAACCGCGGGATCAGAGCCCCAGGAGAAATCACTCAAAGACTATAGTATCTGTCCGGCCGGGCTTCGAACCCTGGTCCAGGATACTTGTGTGACATTGACCATACCACTCAGCCACAAAAGAAAAAAAAAAAGATGGAAGTCAATGACAATTCTTCTGTACATATACCTGTCGAATTCACGTTTTTTTTTTTTTTTTTTTTTTTTACTTTGAATTGAAATCAACCCATCTTCACCATCGTAGCTAATTGGTAGGTTTTCGACTTGTCATTCGATTAATGTTAAATGTTGAACATTTAAATGTGATTTTCATATTTCATATAAGTCATATGTATTAACACAATAAATTCTGGATTCTCCTAACAACCTCAGGATCAGAGCCCCAGACGAAATCACTCAAAGGCTATAGTATCTGTCCGGAAGGGCCTCGAACCCAGGTCCAGGAAACGTGTGTGACCTTTTCAATACCACTCAGCCACGAAGAAAGATAAAAGTCAATGTCAATTCTTCTGTACTTATACCTGTCGAATTCAGGTTTTTTGTACTTAGAATTTAAATCAATGCATATTTACCATCGTAGCTAATTGGTATGTTTGTGACTTGTCATTCGATTAATGATATATTTTACACATGTAAACTTGATTATGTTAAAAATATGGCTTATTTGAAATATGATATACAGGTGTAAATGTGCAAAATTTATTAATAATCGATTGCCAAGTCAGAATCCTGCCAATTAGCTACGATGGCAAATATGCATTGATTTCAAGTCTAAGTACAAAAAACCTGAATTCGACTGCTATAAGTATAGAAGAATTGTCATTGACTTTCATCATTCTTCGTGGCTGAGTGGTATTGACAAGGTCACACACGTTTCCTGGACCTGGGTTCGAAGCCCTTCCAGACAGATACTATAGTTCTTGAGTCATTTCACCTTGGGCTTGGATCCCGAGGGTGTTAGGAAAATCCAGACTATAATCTGTTAATATATAGGGCTTATTTGAAATATGAAAAATACGTTTAAATGTGCAAAATTTTTATTAATCAAATGCCAAGTCACAAACCTACCAATTAGCTACAATTGTGAAGATGGGTTGATTTCAATTCTAAGTACAAAAATCCTGAATTCGTTAGGTATATGAACAAAAGAATAGCCATTGACTTTCATCTTTCTTGGTGGCTGAGGGGTATTGTCAATGTTACACAAGTATCATGGACCAGGGTACGAAACCCGGCAGGACAGATACTATAGTCTTTGAGATATTTCGCCTGGGGCTCTGATCCCGAAGTTGTTAGGAGAATCCAGAATTTGATGTGTTAATATATATGGCTTATTTGTGATATGAAAAATACGTTTAAATGTGAAAAAATTATTATTAATCAAATGCCAAGTCGCAAACCTACCTATTAGCTAAGATGGTGAAGATGGGTTGATGTCAATTCTAAGTACAAAAAACCTGAATTCGATAGGTATATGTACTGAAAAATTGTCATTGACTTTTATATTTCTTCGTGGCTGAGTGGTATGGTCAATGTCACACAAGTACCCTGGACCAGGTTTCTAAGCCAGGCCGGACAGATAGTACAGTCTCTGAGTGATTTCGCCTGGGGCTCTGTTCTCGAGGTTGTTAATAGAATCCGGACTTCAATGTGTTAATACATATGGCTTATTTGAAATATGAAAAACACTTTTTAATGTGCAAAACTTTATATATATATATATATATATATATTTGTATATATATATATATATATATATATACATTTATATATAGATAAATATATATATATATATATATATACATATATATATATATATATATACATATATATATATCTATATATATATATATATATATTTATATATATACATATATATATATATATATATAATGTATAAATATATATATATATATATATATATAAATATATATATACATACATATATACACACATATATATATATATATATATTTATATATATATATATACATATAAATATATATATATATATATATATAGAGAGAGAGAGAGAGAGAGAGAGAGAGATAGATATATATATGTATATATATATATATATACATACATATATATATATATATATATATACATATATATATATATCTATATATATGTATATGTATATATATATATATATATTTATATATATATATATTTATATATATAAATATATATGTATATATATATATTTATATATATGTATATATATATATATATTTATATATATACACACATATATATATATATATATATATGTGTGTGTGTGTGTGTGTGTGTGTTTGTGTGTGTATGTGTGTGTGTGTGTAGACAGACTAATATATAGATGAACAAAAAGACAGACAGGCCTGGAGACAGACAATAAACAGTCAGACAAACATACAGACAGTCAGATAAACAAACAAACAAACAAACAAAAAGTCACACAGACAGGCAGATAGATGAATAGATACATTTACACTTATTTAAATAGAGAAACTAAATATACGTAATAGGAGAAAAAGTAGATTGAATTGTTTATTAATATGACTGAAGATTTTGCATTATTAAGATAAATAATGCAAGAATTATGTACTTAACCTTATTCAAGCATTCATTAATGGTATTAAAGGACACTTACGAGGGGCAGATACATGTCACAGGTCAAAGCCCTTAAATACGACTCAAGCAACGCCCAGCAAGCTTTAGGCAATGGCTGCTGATTAATCTGCAAGCAGACCATTAAACACATCTTCTAAAAAAACTAGTTCTAGCTCACCTGGACGGTGAGTTTGCAGACACAAGCAGAAACTATCAAGCTTGCCCACTGTCTGAACTCTCGATTATGAGATTGCGAGACAGACACGTTTTCAGTATGTCATCGCAACACTTCCATGCAAGATAATCTATGACCAAATAATTCCCTTCATGGCTAAACTGAAATGATCATGCATTTTATGACGATTATTGTTATTTTTGAATGATATAGATGTTGTATTTATACTATATATAAGTCATTGTGATACGCTGTGTAAATTACAATTGACCGTAAATATCTGGAGACCAATAGGGTTTTTATCATGAAATCTATGTTTTCAATGAAATGCAAACATTGATTTTCGAGATATAACTACTGTGCATTTCAGGCAAAAAATTGTGTTTTTCATAAATATCTCCCATACTAATTACTTCATCAGAATGGTACTTTGACACAGCACTCTATAGACCTCCACCTAATGTTGTATACTTTAATGCATCGGCAAATCCCGTTAGTTAAGGCATTTATTCTTGTCATAGCAAAGCCGATGTCACGTGAATCTGGTAAGTAGGTGAAGCAATTTGAATGCTTAAACTCTCCCGTCCCTCCTCTCTCCTTTCCTCCCTCTCTTTAGATCCTCCTCCTATCCCTCCAGTAACCCCCTCCCCTAGTCTCTCCGGTGTCGCTTACTCTACCTTTTCTATAACCTGTTATATTTGTTAATTACTGATAGAATTGATGTGGTAGATATTAAAGAAAAGCACACTTTTTTTTTTGCCTGAAATTCATAGTAGGCATTCCTTATAGAAACTGCTTATCTCTCTATCCCAAATATTGAAGGTTCAGATCATAATTACGTGGATGACGTTATTTAGGCTGAAAAGTATATAAAATAAACTTTAAAACGCGAAAACAGATTTGAGATATCTTGAGAATTCAAGGAGTTATCTCTTTGAATAATAATAATAATAATAATAATAATAATAATAATAATAATAATAATAATAATAATAATAATGAAGGTAATTAATAAAACAACAACAACAACAAAAATATTATTATTATTATTATTTATATTATTATTAGTATTATTATTATTATTATTATTAGTAGTAGTAGTAGTAGTAGTAGTAGTAGTAGTAGTAGTAGTAGTCTACTGTGTGGAGTTCTATTGTTATTATTCATATTCTTCTTATCTGAATATGAAAAATATGCTATTTATAATGTTTCTATTGTTTCAATTTTCCTATGAGGAAATTATTGGTAAATTGTGTTTGGAGGTCTATCTATTGTTCTTTTGTTAGAACTCCACACTTGTGTGGATTTCTACTGTTATTACTAATATTCTTATTAATATTTTCCCCCCGTATTTGATCGCTAGTAACTAAACCAATTAAAAAGTGTTTGCCTTCAAACTTGAGCTGCAGTATGATCCAAATTAGGAAAATATAAATGGAGAAAATCGAGAAGGTGTATGTAGCACCCATATCCACGCAACAGAAATGATTGAAAACGGTTGATAATCAAGATTTCAAGAATCCCCTATTCAGTTGTTTTCATATTTTAGCTGGAGAAACCTTGGGCTATTGTCTACTGTAGTCGCAAGTCTGAGCCAATTCTGTTATTTAGTTTCTTAGATCTCATGATGTGAAAATGGCTGCCACCTGGTCGACAATCCTAAATCTGAAACTAATTGGCAGATTTTAGCCAAGTTTAGTGGAAATGTAGAGGGCCATTAGAAAACATAAACTCTGCATGAACCTCGACCTTGACCTCAAGGTCAAAGGACGATTTTTGTTAAAACATTGATTTTTTAAAAAGTTGAAGAAATCTACCGGTTTAGCCATCCCAATTTAATACAAGATTTCATCTGAGCTTGAAAAGTAGGCGTTAAATGGCCCTTCAAGGCAACCCAGACTGTAAAATACTGGTGACTTGGTTAAACAGTGTAGTTTAGGTCCTTTGTTAGTCTATAATCAATAACATGGTATTTCCAATATTTCTATTCTTTCAATAAGCGTAAGAGCAAACTGTGTGTAGAAATATTTCTAAGAATTGCTTCAGCAATTCTAATCCTCCTTAGTTATTATTATTATTATTATTATTATTATTATTATTATTATTATTATTATTATTATTATTTATTATTATTATTATTATTATTATTATTATTATTATCATTATTATTATTATTCCCCAAAGTGGAATACTATTGTTTTTGGTAGTATTATTATTAGGATTCCCCATAGGGGAATACTATTATTTTTGGTAGTATTATTATTACGATTCCCTTTTAGGGGAATACTATTATTATTATTATTATTATTATTATTATTATTATTATTATTATTATTATTATTATTCTTTCCGCGCGTTTTTTTTCGCAAGATATCTGAAATAATTATCATAGGTAGCCTATGGTAAGAATATGCCATAGACCCAGTTTAAATGACCTTGGCCTACTTTTCAAGGTCACAGAGGCTTTTAAAGGCAAAATTTGTAAAATTTGAAATTGACATTAGGCCTAAAGTATAAGCTGTATGACTAATGGCCTTATGGACAATGATACAGAGGTAAATCCCCGGATATTGCCCTACTTTAATGCAAGAAGGTCAAGGTCATGGTCGCTAATGGCCAAACCGGGTCAAAACAGGTTTGTTTCCGAGATCTCAAAAACCGGAAGGCCCAGAGCCCTGATCTTAGTTGCATATGATGCCTTATATATTTATCTAAGGTTAGCTTAACTTTTGTAGCGACTGATTAATTACTTTTTTTAATTTATGTTTTTTACTATTTTTGACATTGCAGAAATCGGGACTGGCAATTTCTCCATGAAATACTGTTTTTTTGGTCGTAGCATGGTATAGTAAACTACCCCGAACATATGCATAAAACCTCCAAATCAAATGTCAAATTTGCAATATACCCTCATTTTGACCTTGACCCTCATTTTCAAGGTCATATGGTTATTTCATGGAAAAAATCTGACTTGTGCTAAAAGTGATGTTTTGTTGTCAACACCCCCCCCCCCTCACGTCCCTTTCGCACATGCTCTTTCAGAATATGGGGTCATATTTAACCCGTGACCCTCACATGACCTTGTAAGTGCCCATTGTCTTCAAGCTCAAATATCAATTTCTCTATATTTGTCATTTTTGCCTATGTTTTACCTCCATATATCTGCTATTATACAGATAAATTGCTTTAGAATAGTTTGTTAACATAACTCAAAATTTAGTTAATGGGTCATTAGGCCATCAAACCTTTACACAATATCTTTTACTGATTGAGAAAAACATTTCCACACCTATTTTGCGGGGGAATCCTTCGCCACTGGCTGTAGCCAGTCGCAGTCTAGTTATTATTATTATTCTTTCCGCGCGTTTTTTTTTTTCCGCAAGAAATCTGAAATAAATATCATAGGTAGCCTATGGTAAGAATATGCCATACACCCAGTTTAAGTGACCATGACCTACTTTTCAAGGTCACAGGGGCTTTTAAAGGTAAAATTTGTATAATCTTAAATTGTCCTTAGGCCTAAAGTATAAGCCGTATGGCTAAGGGACTTATGGACAATGATACAGAGGTAAATCCCCAGATATTGCTCTACTTAAATGCAAGTAGGTAAAGGTCAAGGTCGCTAATGGCCAAACCGGGTCAAAACAGGTTTTTTCCCGAGATCTCAAAAACCGGAAGGGCCAGAGCCCTGATCTTGGTTGCATATGATGCCCTATATATTTATTTAAGGTTAGCTTAACTTTTGTAGCGACTGCTTACTTACGTTTTTCAATATAGATTTTTAACTATTTTTGACATTGCAGATATGGCGACTTTGGCAATTTCTCCATGAAATACTGGTTTCTGGTCATAGCATGCGATAGTAAACTACCCCAAACATATACCCAATACTGCCAAATCAAATTTGACCTTGACCCTTATTTTCAGGGTCATATAGCTATTTCATGGAAAATAATTTACGTGGGCTAACAGTGATGTTTTGTTGTCACCCCCTCCCATTCGCACTTTCTCTTTCAGAATATGGGGTCATATTTAACCCGTGACCTTCACATGACCTTGTAAGTGCCCATTGTCTTCAGTTCAAAGGTTAATATCTCTATATTTGTCATTTTTGCGTATGTTTTACCTCCATATACCTGCTATTATACAAATAAATTGCTTTAGAATATTTTGTTAACATAACTCAAAATTTAGTCAAGGGGTCATTAGGCCAATAAACCATTATAAAATTTCTTTTACTGATTGACGAAAGCATTTCCACACCTATTTTGCGGGGGAATCCTCTGACACTGGCTTTAGCCAGTTGCAGTCTAGTTATTATTCTTTCTGCGCGTTTTTTTTTTCTCGCAAGAAATATGAAATAATTATAATAGGTAGCCTATGGTAAGAATATGCCAGAGACCCAATTTAAGTGACCTTGACCTACTTTTCAAGGTCACAGGGGCTTTTAAAGTCAATTTTTTTTTTTAAATTTGAAATTGCCATTAGGCCTAAAACATAAGCCGTATGGCTAAGGGCCTTATGGACAATGATACAGAGGTAAATCCCCAGATATTGCCCTACTTTAATGCAAGTAGGTCAAGGTCAAGGTCGTTAATGGCCAAACCGGCTCAAAACAGCTTTGTTTCCGAAATCTCAAAAACCGGAAGGCCCAGAGCCCTGATCTTAGTTGCATGTGACAGGCCGAGAGAAGGTTGTGACTCAAAGGCAAGTTGAAAACAACTGAGTGAGTTTATTAAAGAACACTCTCCTTTATATACAATATCTCAAGCAACAAGAATTTTCCTGTTCAAAAGTCGACACTGTTACCGATGAGAAAACAGACATGTTATTTCGGGTTCTTTTTAGTGCGAGGGAAGAGCGAAGATACAAGCACAAAATTAAGTATGTACGATCGTGTGACACACGGTTGGTACAGGCATATGATGCCCTATATATTTATCTAAGGTTAGCTTAACTTTTGTAGCGACTGCTTGTTTACTTTTTTTAATATAGATTTTTAACTCTTTTTGACATCGCAGAAATCGTGACTTAAGCAATTTCTCAATGAAATACTGGTTTATGGTCATAGCATGCTAAAGTAAACTACCCCAAACATATGCATACAACCCCCAAATCAAATCTCAAATTTGACCTTGACCCTCATTTTCAAGGTTATTTGGCTATTTCAAGGAGAAATATTAACGTAGGCTAAAGGTGATGTTTTGTTGCCCCCACCCCCCATTGGCACATGCTCTTTTAGGATATTGGGTCAAATTTAACCCATGACCTTCACATGGCCTTCTAAGTGCCCATTTTCTTCAAGTTCAAAGGTCAATTTCTCTATATTTGTCATTTTTGCGTATGTTTTACCTCCATATACCTGCTATTATACAGATAAATTGCTTTAGAATAGTTTGTTAACATAACTCAAAATTTAGTCAAGGGGTCATTAGGCCAATAAACCTTTACCCAATATCTTTTACTGATTGACCAAAGCATTTCCACATCTATTATGCAGAGGAATCCTCCGCCACTGGCTTTACCAGTTGCAGTCTAGTTGTTGTTATTATTATTATTATTATTATTATTATTATTATT
>NC_090753.1:16529660-16552160 GCF_036898095.1 Palaemon carinicauda
AAGCTGAGTTCTTCCCTGTCTATTATCCAGGATTTTAAAATCATTGCTTAGGTGTGAGCTCCACCTGTTTCCTCTGGAAACCTTGCATTGGTTACTCTAGAAGAGATAAACCATTTTTGATTTTATTATCTGGAAGGCTGCAACAATGGGTTGTGAGGGAAACACAAGTGTGTGTCATTCCTTTCTGAATTTGTTATGCTATACTATGCATATCCAGTGATACATAGTTCACTTGATACTCATGGAAATTTCTTCTCTTTACAGAAGGACACTCCGAAGTGGGGAAGTACTTTCTGCAATATCAGCAGCAAGAACCTCTGCGGACATGAGTTTTATAGGAGACACGCAGCATACACTGTCTCCAAGGATGATCTCCGGTATTGGGACCCTCAGGTATGTACTGTGTGCACTAACCTGATTTCTGAGACATTTAAATAGCTAGGAAGAAGCTTCGTACCTGAGTAAGGGGCTTCCAAAAGAACACTTCTGGCCCTTATCTTCCAAGTGAGAAGATGAGGGCGTATCCTTTCCCTAAGGCATCAGCTGATGCAGTGATTCCCCAGCCTCAAGAGGAGATCCCCTAAGTTCAGATCCAGGTGGATGCTGAAGTCGCGGTCGCGATGCAAGACATCCAGCTAGATGACAGGATGTCTGATGTGGACGGGTGTCAGGAGGAAGACCTCCTGACAGAAGCCCAGGATGAAGTTCAAGCCCCTCTACATCGGCCGGTCCCCCAGTAGAGCTGGGACAGGCCCTCTCTTCTATTGTTGGAATGATCCAACAAATGCAGAAGGAGAATCAGGAGAAGGCGGCTGCAATGGAACTGCGAATGCAGTGCCTTGCAGAATCACATGGGCCCCAGAAAAAGCTCAATGTGAAAGACCTTCCCTTGTGCTCAGATGCTAACCCATGGAGGTATGCTGAGCACATGCCGATGACGACTGGAAAGATCGTCATCTCGGATAAGCTGGGCTCAGTTCCCCTGGAGGGTGGAATTCTGGCCCAGCAAGGCATCATATCCGGACTGTTATGTCCGGCTGAGGAAGGAACCAGCTTCAAAGGAGGAGACAGAGCCGAAAGAGGTCATAGTGATGGACCATGCTAAGGCTCAAGCTCTACTTTCATGCTCGATGAAAGAGAGGGGCTTCTCTAACTCAAAGGTAGCTGCATTGAATAGGAAGCTCTCTTCCTTTGTATCCTCGCCTACTAGAGCCTTCCCCTTTTTACAGAAAGGGTTTCTGGCTGTACTAAACGCAATCGAGGCCGGCAAGTCTTGCCCCTCCCTAGAGGAGTGTAAACCCTTGTCGCTGGCCCTGCCTATGGACCACAAAGACTGGAAGGACGTCCATCTTACGTTCTCAGTGGGAAAGTTGGAGGCTGATATTGCCGGACGTCAGTTCGGCAAGGACCTCCCTAAGCTGTCTGACTTTCTTTTGCGAAGTGAGTTCGATACAAAAGAAAGACTGACTGCCTCAATGTCTCTTCAGACTACTCTCGAGACGATGGCAAGTGACCCCAAGGTCCATGAAATGTTCATGGTAGTGGCCAAGCCTCATCTGGCCACAGTGACGAAGGACCTTTATGGCTTCGTCAAGGCAAGGAGAGCTTGTAGGGAGTTCGTGTTTACCTCGGCTACGGTGAGGCACGAGCTAAAGAAACTAATCTCCTCCAACATTTGGGGAAAAGACCTTTTCCCTACCGACTTGGTCAAAGAGGTTGTTGATAAAGCCGCCTTGGAGAATAGAAACCTTCTCCAGAAGTGGGGCCTGGCTATCAAAAGAAAGTCTTCCCCGGATAAGGGTCCTCAACCAAAGAGGAAGACTATGAGGACTAGGCTACCGTCTCGGCCAGCCAAGCCTCTTAGACAGCAACAGCAACTGCAATTGCCATTGCCCCCAGTGCCCCAGATCGTGGCACAAACACCGACCACCTTTCAGTGGGTACCCCAGGCCGTGTCGACACAGTCCACGGCATTCACCCCAGCGTTCGAAGGGCAGTCTACTTCCTTTCGAGCAAAGCCTAGAGGAGCAGCCAGAGGCTCGTCTAGACGCCCCTCAAGGGGAAGGGGATTCAGGGGTGGTCGTGGTCAGGAAGGCAAGACCTCAGGACGGCAGTCCAAGTGAGGTGATACCGGTAGGAGGGAGACTTCTGAAATTTCGGGATCGGTGGACCTTCGATCCCTGGGCCCACAGCCTACTCAAGAATGGACTGGGCGGGAGCTGGTACAGCACTCCACCCCCGTGCCTTCGGTTTTTCCAACACTCCACCCCCGTTATGGAGGAGTACGTTCAAGAACTGTTGGAGAAAAAAGGTGATCCGAAGGGTGAAGCCCATCAATTTCTAAGGGAGGCTGTTTTGTGTTCCCAAGAAAGACTCGGAAAAGCTCAGAGTCATTCTGGACTTGTCGCCACTTAACAAGTTCATAGTGAATTGCAAATTCAAAATGCTAACACTGCAACACATAAGGACCTTACTGCCCAAGAGGGCATATTCCGTCTCTATAGACTTGTCAGACGCCTATTGGCACATTCCAATTAGCCATCGACTCTCCCCCTACCTAGGGTTCAGGCTACAACGAAGACTATACGCCTTCGGAGCCATACCATTTGGGCTAAACATAGCCCCAAGGATTTTTTACGAAGCTTGAGAGCGTAGCTCTCAAACAATTTCGCCTAAAGGGAATTCAGGTAGTAGCCTACCTGGACGACTGGTTGGTGTGGGCAGCATCCGAGACAGAATGCTTGCAAGCTTCCAGTCAAGTGATCCAGTTCCTAGAGTACCTAGGCTTCAAGATCAACAGAAAAAGTCTCGACTTTCTCCATCTCAAAAGTTCCAGTGGCTGGGAATCTACTGGGACCTTTTGTCACACCGTTTCTCCACCCCGGCGAAGAAAAGGAAGGAGATAGCGGGTTCTGTCAAGAGACTTCAAGATTCCGAAAGGATATCAAGACACGAGCAGGAGAGAGTACTGCGCTCTCTCCAGTTTGCTTCGGTGACAGACCCAGTGCTAAGAGCACAGCTAAAGGATGCAATCGGAGTTTGGAGAAGTTATGCATCAAACGCGTGAAGAGATCTGAGAAGACCAGCCGCTTCGGCTAAGTACTCTTCTCAGGCCTTGGTCCCAAGCCAGACATCTAAAGAAGTCAGGTTCTTCTTCAGCCACCTCCCCCGTCGGTGACGATTCACTCAGACGCCTCAAAGGAGGGATGGGGAGGTCACTCTCATCGGAAAAAAGTCCAGGGTACTTAGTCCAGGCTATTCAAGACCTTTCACATTAAACTTTCTAGAAGCTAGGGCAGTGCTCCTTACCTTAAAGAAAGTCTCCCCGCGTCACTCGATCCACATAAGGTGGTGATAGACAGCGAGGTAGTTGTGAGATACTTGAATCGACAAGGATCGAGGTCACCACCTCTCAACCAGGGGATGTTGGCCGTCTTCCGATTGGCGGAAAAGAAGAAGTGGTACCTGTCGGCAGTTCACCTTCAAGGAGTCCGCAATGTGACAGCGGACGCTCTATCCAGGTTCACACCGATAGAGTCGGAATGGTCCTTAGACGCAGGATCATTCTCCTTCATTCTGAATCAGTCCCAGAACTGCAGATAGACCTCTTTGCGACGAAAGACAACAAGAAGTTGCCCCTGTACGTGCCCCGTACGAGGACCCCTTAGCGGAAGCAGTGGACGCGATGTCCCTCGACTGGAACAGATGGTCCAAGATTTATCTGTTCCCTCCTCACAACCTTCTGTTGAGGGTCCTCAACAAACTGAGATCCTTCAAAGGGTAGCGGCAATAGTGGCCCACAAGTGGCCGAACAGCGTGTGGTTCCTCCTGGCATTGGAACTGTAGCTGAAGTTTGTACCACTACCAGATCCAGTTCTGACCCAGCGAGTCCAGAAGTCAACTGTCTGCACTTCATTACAGAAAACTTGGACCCTGCAGCTCATGATTTTCTCTCCCTAGCGGTGAGAAAGCGTTTCGGGATTTCGAAAGCCAGTATAGACTTCCTTGAGGAATATAAGTGCAAATCTACTAGAAGGCAATATGTGTCATCTTGGAGAAAATGGGTGGCCTTTTGTCAAGGCGAAGATTCCGCAGGAGATCTTGACAGACTTCTGCTTATCTTTTTTCTCCACCTCTATGGTCAAGGGTTGGCAGCGAACACGATTTCAGCGTGTAAGTCTGCTTTGACAAGACCCATTCTATATGCCTTCCAGTTCGACCTAGGTAACGAGATCTTTAATAAAGTCCCGAAAGCCTGTGCTAAGCTCAGACCTTCAGCACCTCCAAAGCCCATTTCATGGTCTTTAGACAAGTTCTTCATTTCGCTTCTCTGTTGAGCAATGAAGAGTGTGCGTTAAAGGATTTGACACAAAAAGTTATTTTCCTATTTTGCACTCGCGTCTGGGGCCAGGGTTAGTGAGATTGTAGCCTCTCGAGAGAGGCAGGTCGTGTTCAGTTCCTGGATGGGGAAGAACTGAACCTGTTTCTGGATCCTATGTTTCTCGCCAAGAATGAGTTACCCACCAACAGGTGGGGTCCCTGAGAATCTGCCCTCTGAAAGAAGATGCATCTCTATGTCCAGTAGAATGCCTAAAGGTCTATCTTCATAGAACTTCAGACTTCAAGGGTGGTCAACAATTCAGGGGAGAAACATCAGGCTCAAATTTATCTCTGAATCAACTCAGAGCGAAAATCACATATTTTATTCGCAGAGCGGATCCTGACAATACACCCGCAGGTCACGATCCGAGGAAAGTTGCCTCATTCTTAAATTTCTTTAATTGTATGGATTTTGAACATCTCCGTTCATACACTGGCTGGAAGTCTTCCAGAGTGTTCTTTCGCCACTATGCGAAGCAAGTAGAGGAACTAAAAGAGATCTGTGGTAGCAGTGGGTCGCGGTGTTAACCCTACTGTTTAACTCTGCGAGGAACAGTGGTCTTAATTGGGACGATTAATTCCAGGGTGAGTGTGTAGTTACATACTGTACTACAAACTAAGGTAGGGCACTGTGTTGCCCATCCAGACTGTTCCATTTCCGAAGGTGAACCTAGCATAAGTGCAGACATGTGTGCCGAGCGTTTCTAACGCTAATGTCATTGATTTGTAATACAGGCTTTTATGACTTTGATACCTCGGTATCTTAAAAGTGGTATCTAATGTTTTTTCTTTCAGACAAACAAGCTCTGTTTACTATCATACTTATGCTTAAAGTTTTGGGTTATCCTCTTCTTATGTATATATATATATATAATTGTGGTTAACCTGTCTATTTATTGCCTGTCAATAATCTGGTTCTTGAGAACCTTGCATCTCCTTCACCTGTGTCAATTTATTGGTATAATTGAGCATTCATTCTATGTACTTTATCTGGGATAATTCTAATAGAATTGTTCCTTTATGCAAGCTATGTTGCATGGGTTTTCCTCCTATGCGGATATAAAACCTTTGTCCAATACAAGTATTGTGCGGAAAACTGGTCGATATTTCATATTGACGCAGTGGTCCTTTACAAACTATGCTTTACTTAATATAGGGCGAGACCACTATATTAGCTTGCCTGGTATTCATACATAGATATATGTACTCTTCGAGACTTTTCCAGAGTCTAGTAGGACTCTTCCCTGTAGGGGGCAGGAAGCTCTAACATAGTTTATAGTTAGTTGAAAAGATGTATAACGGTAACATCTTAGGTCTCTAGGTCTAGTCGACCGGGAAAAAATTACCTCCTGGGAGTACGGCACGTTCTGAGAATCCACAGATACAGTAATGCTCTGGTACACTTCCATCAGGACGACATGGCTTGAGCCCAAAAAACGGATTTTGAGCGAAGCGAAAAATCTATTTTTGGGTGAGATGGCCATGTCGTCCTGATGGACACGCCCTTGCCTTTCTAAGAAAGGGCTGTAGGACCCCTCCCTACATACAGTATCTGTAGCACCTCGTGTACGCTACAAGGAATACAGATGGCGCCAGGATTGGCGCCAGGCACGCATACGAATCGGGGGATAGGGAAGCCTTGGGAGCGGCTCCCCCATTTTCTTTCCCGAATTCGTATCTCGCCAATCACCTCCTACGAGACGAAATCTCTGTCCAGGATGTAGATTGCCATGTGACGTGTCTAGAATACGTCCTCTGATATGTCGCGATATCCCTTTCACGAGGGATACTCGCTCCAGGAGTTAGAATTCTGTTACCTTAAGGTAAATTCTCTGGGAATATCGCCGTAGTTGTAATATACCCTAGGAAGCTACCCTATAGGAACTTCCATCAGGACGACATGGCCATCTCACCCAAAAATAGATTTTTCGCTTCGCTCAAAATCCGTTATATATATATATATGTTTATATATATATATATATATATATATATATATATATATATATATATATATATATATATATATATATATACATATATAGATATATATATATATATATATATATATATATATATATATATATATATATATATATATATATATATATATATATATATATATATATATATATAACGTATTTTCCTCGTCAAAAAACACTTCTGATACGGGAAATACGGTATATACATATGTGTATATATATGTATATATATATATATATATATATATATATATAAATATATATATATATATATATATATATATATATATATATATATATATATATATATATATATATATATATATGTGTGTGTGTGTGTGTGTGTGTGTGTGTGTGTAGAAATCACGAAAGCTGACACGTGATGAATATAACATGTATTATAGCCACGAAAGGAAAAAGGAAGAAGACTTGATTGGAGTTAGTACTTTCATCCACTCAGGACATTATCAAACTCAGCAATGAGAATACATATACAAAGACATCGTATTTATACTGGAGAAGGGGATCCAACAGCTGTCAGTTTCTTAATAATTCCGGAGAAGCCAGATTTTAGATAAAAGGAAAATACTGGATTAACGGAAAACAGACATGGGCTTAGATTCAAATTTCTACCTTGAGTACAGGAGATTAAAAATGATTCAACAATATTCCTTTGGAAATAGTCATTTACATGGATTACTTTTTCAGCCTTTGACCAACCAATTCTGTGACTTGACCCTAACCAGTGGGAGGCCAAGGCATTATTAAGAGAACCCCTGGAGACGGCCACCTGATGTTGTTTTAATCTGACTGGTATACTTTTTGATGTTTGGCCAACATAAAGTAGGTTACACTCTGAACAAGGAATGCTATATATTACATTATTATCATTTCCAGAACTATTCTTAATTAACATGTTTTTTAATGTACAATTATATTTAAACACTACAGCAATGTCTAGTTTTTTCAAAAGGGGTATAACATCTAAAAAACAAACATGAAATGGCAAACAAAGCATATTATTAATTGTTTCCTTTCTCTCTAATTGGACACTATAAAATGTTTTCTTAGCCTTATTCATACATTTTTCTAAGAAATATTTAGAATAACAAAGATCTGTTGCAATTTTTTCTATTTTAGTGAACTCCTCCTCAATGTAATCTGGGCTACAAATTCTCAATGCCCCAAGGTACATGGAGGAAAAAACTGAATGCATAATATTTTTAGAGTGACCGGAGTAAAAATGTACATATGAAAAATTATTTGTAGGCTTTCTATATATGGAAAACTTAAATTTATCTGTTTCTCTAACTATTAAAACGTCTAAAAATGGGATACGGTTATTTTCTTCATTTTCTATAGTGAATTTTATTGATGGTATTAATGAATTAATGATTGAAATAAAACCCTCAAGATTAAAATTTTCTTCTAAAATACCTAGAACATCATCAACATATCGATACCACACAATTTGGGAAGACCACACTGAAGGGATTAATCTAGATTCAAAAAATTCCATATATATGTTGGATAAAAGTGGGGACAAAGGATTACCCATAGCCATACCAAAAACCTGTTCATAGAAATCTCCATTAAAACTAAATTTACACTTTTTAATGCACAAACAAATGAGCTCAATAATAGTATGGGTTGATAAAGGTAAATCATAAGCATCTAAAATACCCGACAGGAAATCCAGTAAGTCATTAACCGGCACTTTGGTAAACAATGAAGTTACATCAAAACTTACTAATCTATGTCTAGACGTAAGGTTAACGTTTTGTAATTTTTCGCAAAGATCAACATAATTTTTTATATGGGAGGTTGAATTAGATCCTAAGATCGGGGAAAGTAATTTGACTAAATATTTGGAAAATTCATAGTTAATGGAATCTGTATCACTGATAATTGGTCTGATTGGATATCCTGTTTTGTGGGTTTTGATTAAACCATATAAATAAGGCAAAGACGGACCAGTAGAGATAAAGGCATTAATTAAGGATTTTTCTTGTTTTAAGATAGATTTTAAGTTTTTATTAAAATCTTTGATGACCTCGTCTAAGAGATTAACTCTTAATTTTATGTAAGTGGAAACATCAGATAAAAGTACATACATCTTTTCTAAATAAGGTGACATGCTTCAATACAAATATTGCAAATACTTTTTTTTTTTTTTTCAATAAGAAAGATGCATAAAATGATTTCGATTCTGTTTTTAATGTTTCTTTCAACGTAGACAAATATTGCTCTATTTAATAATGTAAATAATTTTCTAAGATAATGTATTTCTTCTTAAGGGGACCCTGTGTCATGGTGTTTTGACATTTAAATGAAAATTATCAAAGCTGCGTTTCATTTTTTTTTTATTTCATAATTTCTATTTTATATTTAAACTGTTACTCTCATTCATCGCCGCTTCTCATATTTATCTTTATACTCCACTGAGTTTTTAGGACAAACTGTCACCAGCATAAACAAATCAATTTCCCCACTGTTTTCACTTTCTCTTCGTGTTCATTTTAAGACTTCTTAAATTTTCACTTCATGTTTCTTTTGTTTTCAGCAAATGTCCAAACAATGAATAGATGGATTTAAAGAATTCAAAATTTTCTTCCTAGAAGTGATTTCTTAATCTAATGTTTTCGATAACTTTATGATTAGATTTTTGAATTTAGTGGATTTCCTAGGGGATACTGTTATATACTTATTTATATAACCTCTACTTGATAAGCATATTTATTGAAAGTAATTACACACGTACTTCTCCTTATTTCCCAGCATTATCCCAGCATTCAGGGGCCAGTTGCCAGGTGCACCCTCCCCAATGTCTTATTCAGAGGCATCCTCTTCAACAGAACCTCTTTGCTCCTGATCATCCTTTACCTTATCTCCCCATCTAATTCTCTACCTCCCTCTTGATCGTCTCCCCATAATAGCTTCCTCCCAAGCCATCCTCAATCCTGCCCTACCATCCATCCTTAACACTTGCCCACACTATCTCAGTCATGACAATTTTTCATCTCTGTAATCTTTACTATATCACCATTCTTCCTATTTCAAAATTTTAAAATTTTTCATTCAGTGATATTCATATAATCCACCTTAATATTCTCATCTCTGTTCTCTCAAACTTTGCTTTCTCTTTTTGTCTTAAAGCCCGAGTTCTTTACCCATACATTACCACTGGTTTTATGACCGTGGTATATATCTTGACTTTTAGCTTGATTGGCATATCCTTGCCACATGCCGTTCATGCTCCTTCCATCTACTTTTCCCATGCTGCTTCCATCCAATTCTCAACTTACGTCTTACTTCCTTCTTCCTGATCTATAGTGGATCCTAAGCATCTAAACTTTTCCTCCTGTTTTATAACTGGTCCTATATTTTCATGTATGGCTATTCAGTCCCTACCTTCCTTAATGCTCATTATGGTTACAGTCTTTTCAACATTTACCCTCAAGCCACCGCTTTCCAACGTCTCTTGCCACTTTTCCACCCTTCTCTGTAATTTTTCCTTTTTTTCAGCAATAATCACCAAATTATCTGCATACAGCAACTATCATAACGCTTCATTTCTGATCTCTTCACTCTACACATCTACGACCAACACAAATAAAAATGGGCTTATTGCCGACTCTTGTCTAATCGTACACTAACTTCAAAGGTTTTTGTGTCTCCAACAGCTATTATTACTTCTATCCTTGTAATTTTCCATATCATCTCTACCATTCTAACCAACTTCTTCGGGACTTTCCTCTTCTCCCTAGCAACAAAACATCACTTCTCTTGGTACCTTATCATATGTCTTTTCTAAATATACAAAAGCACTTAAGACCTTCTGGTTTTGTTCTTGTCCCTTTTCCTGTAGCTGCCTCTCCATAAAGATGGCAGATGTGTTTGACAGCAAGCAGAATAATGCGAAACTCGAATTTCCTCATTCTTGTTTTCATTAGGCTAAATTAACCAATTTAGCTTTTCGATCTCGTGAAATTAAATCTCTCCTGATGAACCTTCATCCTTATGGTGGTGTATACCCAAATGGTATTTTTCCTTTTTTTTTTTTTTTTTTTTTTTTTTTTACAAATACTGCAGACTTCTTAGCTCTAAAGCTATCTGAAATTTCGCACAAGCTAGCAGGAAGGGGAGCTTTTAGCACTTGTTGGAGAAATAATAATGTTACTCCACTATGTAAATATGTTTGTGGTACCTCAAGTCCAACTGATAACTGCCCAATTTCTATAACTCTGCATTATCTGAAGTTTTTGAAGGTCTTTTGGTAAAACGTCTTAATAGGGTTACTGAAGGTAATCATCTGTTCCGCAGTTTGCAATTTGTTTTTTGTAAGGGCCAGTTGGGAGTGGGTGCGACGTTTTTTAGCCTCATTATTGAATTCTTAAGTAATTGATCGCAAATATTTGTTGTTGATGGGCACCATAGTGAGTATAGGAATGTAATATTTAAAGTTCCTCAGGGTAGTGTTCTTGGCCCATTACTTTTCATACTATACACACATGACATGTGGTTTGGTCTAGAAAACAAGTTTGTTGCATATGTAGATGATGATACCCTCTTTGCATCAATTCCATCTCCTAAAGGTAGATTTGTGGTTGCTAAATATTTTAATAGAAATTTCGTTAAAATTGGTGCATGGTACAAATTATGGTGTTTGAAGTTCAATTCTAATAAAACTCAAAGTATGATTTTAAGTAGGTCAAGGACTGTGGCTCATCAACATCTGGATTTCAGTATTGATAATGTTTCTTTAACTTTGTATGGATATTTAAAAATTTTAGTTGTGATTCTTGACAGCAAATCTACTTTTGAAAAACTCACTAGGTCTGTTTCTTCTTCAATTGCACACAAAATTCGCTTCTTGAGAAAGTCTTTCAAGATTTTGATGATCAGTCCATTCTGAATAAGTATTTCAACTCTTTAATTTTACCTTGTTTTGAGTATTGTTCTCCTGTCTGGTGTTCAGCTGCTGATTCTCATCTTAATTCATTGGAGAGGAAATTACAGTTTATTAAATTTGTTTTTCCCGATCTATATATTAATCATTGGCACCGTCGTTCAATTAGTTAATTATATATGTACCATCCTGTTCATGTTACTAAGTATGAAGTGGATTTTAACTGTCAGTCTTTCTCCACCATGAGGTTTAATACTGCCAGTACTCTTGAAGTCTTATTCCAGCTCTGACTGAGTTGTGGAATGATCTTCCTAATCAGGTAGTATAATCAGTTTATATATCAAATATCTATTTCAATGACGTCAATACTTTTAATTATCTTATTTTATCATTTCAATAGTTCTTATATCATTTATCTATTTCCTTATTACCTTTACTCACTGGACTATTATTCTCTGTTGTAGCTTAGAGTTGTAGCTTAGCTAGAAATAATAATAATAATAATAATAATAATAATAATAATAATAATAATAATAATAATAATAATAATAATAATGCACTGTCCCTTTCCTTCTCATGACTCCGTACTGCTTGTTCCCATTCTTTAAAATCTCGCGCACTCTCTCATTAAGAACCCTTTCAAAAACATTCAAACCATAGTCTGCTAGTTACCAAATTCCATGATGTCACCTTTTTGCTTAAATATAGATAGCAGTAGACTGTCCTCCCAGTCTTTAGTTATTATCTCCTCTTACCAATTTGCTTGAAATAAGTCTAGCATCCCTTCTTCACACCAATAGCTATTATATTGACCATTTTAATTTGAAACTGATGAGCCTGGTGCTTTACCATTCTTCATTTTTTTCAATGGGTGCTTCACTCTTTCTCATATTCATTGCTCAATAGTTTCTTGTAATATCTCTTCTATTTCCTCTTAATGTAAGCATCCCTATGCTATATGTTTCCATTTCTATCCCTGATAACTACCAGTTGCCCAGAAACCTGTCTTTGCATTTTTCACAAGTTGGAAATCTTATAATGTAGATATGCTCTACTGTTCTTCCAATAGTTATACCTACTCTTCTTCTAGAATTTTTTTCCTGTTCTCAGTACCTTTCCCTGCGCCCTGTGCCTGTCTTACTTTCCAGTCCTGAAATGACTTTGATTTTTTTAACTGATTCTCAAACCTCTCTGTTTTATCATAAATTTTCTCCTTTTGACACAAAATATTTGGTGAATCTCCCTACTTATTCCCTCCTGTACCCTACACATATCTCTCTCATACCCAATATGATATTTTCCACTCTGTAAACCTCTCCAATCCCTAAGTTCAACCTTTATAGTAATCTCTCACACATCTCCCTTCTGAACTGCTATCAATTTTGTCAATTAATGTCCCAAACCTTAATTCTAGTTCAACTATTTCTCTTCCTAGGTCTTCTACCTTTAATTTATACGTTTCCCTGATGCAATACGAACTATATCAGAAAATGTGAGTGAACACAATTTATATTTTTCTCAATCCATCAATATACACGCCTACAAACACACAAACGTACCCACAAACACACATATACGTACACACACACACACACACACACCTATATATATATATATATATATATATATATATATATATATATATACATATATATATACATATATATATATATATATATATATATATTTATATATATATACATATATATATATATATATATATATATATATATATATATATATGTTTTATTAACTTATATATACTGTATAAAATTCATGCTTATATATATATATATATATATATATATATATATATATATATATATATATATATATATATATATAAATATATATATATATATATATATATATATATATATATATATATATATATATATATATATATATACAGTATACTCTAAATATTATGTAAATACAAAATAATGTAAATGATGCAAAATACAATACAGTGATTCCACAGGTAAGATTCACTTAACATAAGAAATAAACTTACATGTTTTAGACGCCGATTCTATTACTAAATTCACAGATAACCAGTGGTAGAAGTTGCTGTACAACCAGAAGCATTCAGCCTCTTAGCTAACAGCAACACTGGTCACTTATTACTATGATGAGTACACTGGGTAGCTCAGCATACCACACATACTGAAAAACCACAGCATGCACAAATTCTATGTGCTTTCCAGAGCCTGCCCACGCTGAACTAAACAAAGGCGGGCATAAATCGCAACCTTTTGGGCAGATGCCAACAATAACAGTACAATATGTTTTCAGTACCAACTCATTACTTCTTTTCATACAAAAAAGTAAACAAAAAATGTATACAGTTTTCCATTCAATGGAAATATTTAATTCAATATAGTGCACATATGTATATAATTAAATTACAAAACAAACATCAGGATATCCCGACGCTCGCTTATCCCCTCATCCTTATCATCAACAAAGAAAACCTGCAGCGCCAACTTAACTAGAAACGTAAAACGCTGTGGTATATCCTACACCGCCCCCTATTTTTTATTATACAAAATACACCGCAAATATGCCACATACACAGCTGCTATATGAGCACCGCATGGCGTTCACTCTTTTTCCAATGGCACTCTCCTGTCATCACACTCCGTTTCATGGAGAAGGCACATTTTCTGCACTGGGCGTAAGTACAACCCACACTCGGTCTTAATCTTGGCTTGTCTAACTCGGTTGTCAGAGTCTCGAGTCACTTCCAAGACTCGTCCCAAAGGCCAAGAGCCTCTAGGGAGACGTTCGTCGGTAGTTAGCACAATGTTGCAAACTTGGATGTCTCGCCGTTGGACGGTCCACTTCTGTCTTTCTTGCAGCAATGGAAGGTACTCCCTCAGCCATCGCTTCCAGAATTGGTCAGCAATATATTGCGCTTGACGCCAGCGGCACCTAACATACAAGTCCTTCTGGTCAGTCTTCGTTACTGGGAGCACTGCACTCTTCAGAGTCAACAGCATACTAGGCGTCAACGGCAGTGGACAGTCTGAGTCGTCGTTTACCTTGGTTAGAGGTCTTCCATTCACCAAAGACTCGGCTTCGCAGAACAGAGTCGATAGTGTGTCGTCAGTGGTGACCTGCTGCAGGCAGGTTGCACTGAGAGCTCTTCTCACTGAGTGTATGAGGCGTTTCCAGACTCCTCCGAAGTGTGACGCATGTGGCGGGCTGAAACGCCACTCAATGCTCTTAGCTGCTAGGGTTTGGGCAATTTCCTCTTTCTTGAAGTCTTGAAGAGCTTCCTTCAGCTCTCGGTCAGCTGCGACGAGGTTGGTACCATTGTCTGACCATATTCCCTTGACAGCTCCTCGCCTGGCCTTAAATCTTCTCACTACATTCACAAAGGAGTCTTGGTCCATCGAGCTGAGAACCTCCAGGTGATTCGCTCGCACTGTCAGGCAGCTAAAAATGGGTCCCCAGCTCTTCACTGTAGAGCCCCCTTGCTTCACAAAGAAGGGACCGAAGCAGTCTGCCCCTGTATTGGTAAAGGGAGGATCCCCCGGACAGATCCGGTCAGAGAGCAAGTCAGCCATCACTTGATTCACTGGCCGACAACTGAGTCTTCTACGGATGACACAGTCACGTATCACTGATCAAACTACTGAATTTCCATGAACGATCCAGTAGTTTTTTCTTAGTTCAGCCATAAGATGGTTCTGCCCACAATGGCTGTTTGTTTCATGGGTCCATCGCACCATCTTCCTCACAATTGGCGACTTGAATGGAAGAATGATGGGGTGCTTGCAGCTATCACTGATGGTGGCTTCACAGAGTCTTCCACCAACCTTCAGCAAGCCTTCTTGTAGAAATGGTCGCAACTTGCCATCTTGCTGGATCTCTTCACCTTGGAATCTTTCTTGGAGAGTGTTTTAATCTCACTCTCATACTCTTGAACTTGAATCTTCTTCCATATTATGGTTGTTGCAATATTCATCTCGTTTGCAGATAACACTTCTGATCCACTCTTGGTTCCTAATCGCCTCAGTCGAGCGATAATTTGCACTATCTTGATCTATGAAGAGAACTTAGCAGCAATCTTCTCTACTAAGATTGGTTCCGGCACAACCATGCTAAAGATGGGAGCAGACTGCTTAACTTCTAGATCGCCATTTAGTTCTGCTTGCTTCACATCGTCAGGAAGAGCTGGCCAACTGTCCTGCTCTTGACACATAAACTCTGGTCCTGTCAGCCATAGCAACGACTCTAGCAAGCTCTCCACATCAAGGCCCCGAGAGGCCAGGTCTGCAGGGTTCGCAGAGGTGTTCACATACCTCCAAGCGGTGATGTCACGGAGGTCGAGCATGAGGCTCACACGGTTGTTCACAAACGTTTGGTATCTTGCAGACAGGTTACGGATGTACTTCAGGACAGACATGCTGTCGGTCCAGAACACTGAGTCACACAACACCAAATCAAGTTCTGACCTGATCTTGCAATCAAGTTGAGCTGCTACAGCAGCTGCAATCAATTACATTCGTGGAATGCTTGGTCTCTTGAGGGGAGCTACACGAGCTAGACCCATAACCAGTGTACTGTTCACTTATTTATTCTTGCTTACCATGCGCAGATACGTGGCCACACCATATCCTGTCTGGTTTGCGTCCGCAAAATGGTGAAGTTGGTACGATGATACCTCCCCAAAGTCTGGAGGCACCAGGCTTCTTCTGATCTTGAGGTCTCCTAGACATTGAAGCTGGGAAGTCCATCTGCTCCAGCGATTTGCTTCGTTGTTGTTCATTTCTTCGTCCCAAGGTAAGCTGCGACGACACAGGTCTTGTAGTAACATCTTCCCTTCCAGGGTGGAAGGTGCAAAAATACCAAGTGGATCATACAAGGAAGCCACTACAGAGAAAACTCCTCTGTGCGTCCTAGGCTTCTCCTTCAGGTTGATCTGGAAGGTGAACTAATCACTGCTTATGTCCCAGTGGATACCCAAAGCGAGCTCCATAGGCAGCTCATCCTTACTGAGGTCCAATGTAGTCACTGATTTATCTCTCTTCCCTTCAGGCACGGCAGCGAGAATGCACTTGTTGCTAGATGTCCACTGGTTCTGCCGGAATCCTCCATCAGCACAGAGTCCAATGAGGTCTTTTGTCAACTGGATAAAGTCTCCCTCGCTGTCCATTGACTTCAACAAGTTGTGGACGTAGAAGTTGCGTGTAATGGCATTGCAAGCTTCTTCACTATACTTGTCACCATAGTCCAGTGCTGCCTGTCTGAGGCAGAAGTTGACTACACTTGTAGACGATCGCGCTCCAAACACTTGTGAAGTCATCCTGAACTCTTGAATAGTTTCTTGACATAAGCATCTGACAGGTCATTGTCGTTCTTGTATTTACGACACAATATCTCCCAAGCACAATCATACCCAATGTCAGTGGGTAGATGGAAACAGTTCTCAATCAGGTTCTTGGGAGTACCATCTAAACAGTTGTACAGATGAGTTAGCCATCGTGCAGGGTCGTCGGTATTACACTCCACAATCCAGGTGAAAGAATTCTTAAACATGGAGAATTTGGTTGTCTCCTCTGAAACGCTCCAGCTTCAACTGTGGCAGCTGCATTCGTCGTGTTAGTTCTTGCTGACTAGCTAGTGTGCAATCAAGAGCCTTTACTATTTCAGAAGTTTGCAGATCTGCTTGTGACACATCTCGAGTTAAGGGAACATGTCTTGGCACAAAAGGCGTCGCTACTGGGACTAATGGAGTAGAATGATGTTCAAGACCCTTCAGGTCATACGTCACACTGTGGATGTTCGTAGGATTCACATCTAATTCATGAACCCTGCTGATTCTCCCACTCTCATAGTGAGAATTTACATCACTTCTCCACTGCTCAATCCCTTTGACATCCAACTGCGATGATGAGTCCCTCTTCTCCCGTTGTGAAGTATTACTAGCAGCGGAACCAGCATATGAATTTCCAACTTCAGACCATGTTTCATACTCTACCTGTAGTTTATCACAGTCTAACTTCAGGCCGTTAATCTCTTCTTGGCTCTTGCGTTTAGCTGCAATTGCATTGGCTTGCATTTCAACTGCAAGTGTTTTGGCTTGCATTTCAGCTTCAGCTACAAGTGCTTTGGCTTGCATTTCCAAAGCCAATTCCTCTTCTTGCTTGAGCTTTGCTTGCGCCTCAAGCAAGAGCGCACGCAGCGCCGACTGGCTGGTCTTTGCTGAAGCTCTTGAAACAGACGACATGGCAACAGATGATAGAGGCCAAAACAGACAATCCTTGCAGACACAAGGCTGAAGAAGTCCACTTGTCCCACGCTGGCATTACTTGACCCAGGCTGGAGTAATCGTCAAACTGTAGAACACTACACCACCAGTGCAGCTATGTTCTGAATATCGGCGTTTTACTAAGGGTGAAGTCAAACACCCTTCCTCTGGTTCGTTCATATATTCCATCAAAGAGGCGAGGTTTGACGCTGCAAACAAAAGCAGCACAAATATACAAAAAAAAGAAAATATTCCTGTAAATACAATATATATATATATATATATATATATATATATATATATATATATATATATATATATATATATATATATATATATATATATATATATATATATGTATATATCATTCTTTTTTTTCTTCTAATTCCCGTTTCTTACTTAATATTTGAGGGTCTCTTTTTATTTTCTATATAATGTATAGAAATTTAACACTTTTCTTTAGCATTTTATCATCAAAATTCCTTAAGGAAAATCAGGATATTGGTAGCTCGAGTTTGTGGACCACTCAAAGACCACTTAGTGTCCTTTAAGCTGCGGTTAACGTAGATTGGGAGACTTTTACACTTTGAAATCTCCAAAATGTTATGAGAAATCTAATTTCATTAGATTTACTGGTAATGTTTTCTTTTGGTTTCGATTTTATTGTTTTGATATATTCAGCTTCTCGGCATATGATAATTAAAGTGTATATAAATTGTGGTTACTAGTGGCAATGCGTCTGCCTTGAATTCTGATGACAGCGGATCGATATCAGCATGGGACAATGAGTTTAAAATCTTTAATGCGCAGGTTACAACTGACGTTCAGGTGAGTTTCTCTTAAGTTGATACTAGAAATTGAAACTAGGAACCTTTAAACCTTTAAACAAGTAGTTTTACTATAATCTAGATGCAGAAAAAAGACAAAACTATTTTTATCAGGAATATGTTTTGTCCTACGATAAATAAAGAATTTGATTACTTACTTTTGGCTTACTCCTCTCCAGAATATGGACTGTTAAACATGTGTCATAAAAAGAGTTTCTAAAAACAATCAACTTCTTTTCCATCAGCTTTTTCAATTTTTATATGGGGTCATTGTTTCTGGTCAAAAATAAAAAAGAAATACAAGAGAAATAATGATCAATCAACACAAAATATACTATGAACAGTAAAAATATTAAACTAGAGCATTTATATGTAGACTATAGAGGCTTAAAAAAAATAGGTGTGAGAAATAAGATAGAACATCGTGCCGAGAGTACTCTCATGCAAGTGAGCTCTAATCCATGACGGAGGAAGGCCATGATACAAAAAGTCTATGGCACTACCAGAGATTAGAAAACAATGGTTTGATTTTGGAGTGTCCTTCTCGTAAAAGAGTTGCTCACCAAAGATAAAGACATTATACTACCCTTACCAAAAGGAAAGTATCCACTGACCAATTGCATTGCTGTACTTAACGCCTTTATGGAAGAAAAATGTTGTCAAAGGTATGAGGACACAGTAGAATGTAAAAGAAAAGGCAATGCTATTCGTGTATGTGTAGACAGACATAAAATGAGCCGTGACCAGAGATTACCTAATAACTCTGCCGCGTAGTATCTCAATGGGTGGGTGGACCATCAATGAATTTGGCAGGTACACCCTATCAAGGTCCGTCTTTTTTTTTTTTTTTTTTTTTTTTTTCTTTTTTCCTCTAATGACATCAAATTGAAAATTCAACTTTTTCTAAATCCTTCGTGTTCATCTCTAAGCTTTTCACCATTTTTCTTTCTATTTTCTTCAGAATAAGCATACAATATAATTTCATGACAACTGCTATTTTCACTAAAACTACAAACGCCAAATCAATCAAGTTATGTCTCTCCATGTCATATTCTACAAAATGATCTTATAAGTATTCTTGGGCCACTACACTTTCAGCTTGTATCATATCCGCAGTTATTCCATTCAACACGAGCTTTCTATCTCCTCTCTTTCTTAATGATAGCTTCAAAGACACTAAAATCTATTTCTAAAGACTGTGTTTTACAGATCATAGTTTTTAAATACTTGAAGGATTCTAACGCACGAATCCTTTCTCCTTTCAATAATATATCAGTTTCCAATGCAAACTCCTTTCTCATAATAAATAAGTAATCAAATGATTAACACAAAGAGAATATTAGAAAATATGTGAAGTTTTTAAAATTTTTCCACTGCTAAGAAATTATTATGAAATAATTTATGTATATATCACAAAATCAAGTATAAGGCTACTTCACAAAAGCAATCTTAAAACAAAAATATGCAAAGCAAAGCTTTATCTTATCTTGTTCCAATCCTACAAACACCCATCCTTTAGTGAACAAACAAATTCTATTAATTCAATTCTCTGTTCGTGGCGCAACGAAACTGCTTACCTCTATGAATATTCAACCATTTATTAGCAAAATTACAAGCCAGCAGTGTCATCTCAGGCGGTACTGTTTACAGTAACATGCGAGAAAGAAATGTTATTATCACTGCAAGCAATAAAACGTTATTATTATACATGAATAAAGATGCCCATGTCTCTCTCTCTCTCTCTCTCTCTCTCTCTCTCTCTCTCTCTCTCTCTCTCTCTCTCTCTCCCAAAGACCAAAGGGAGGCTTCGTGGACGGAATACAATGTCTGAGATATCCAAAAACATTGTAACACCCAATATCTCTCTATCACACACAAAAAACTTACAAATCATATACAATCTGTCAGATAATTAATTTCTTTAATGTGACAAAAGTATAAGACAGAAAATATGATCCAAAAGGAGCCTTTCTTAAGAATAATACTGAAAGAATTAACTATCAAAAACAAATAATGATGATAATGATATTAATTTTAATTATCATTATCATATTATGATAATAATAATAATAATAATAATAATAATAATAATAATAATAATAATAATAATTTCAGTAATCTTGAGAATAATTATTTTATAATTTTTAATAATATGACGATAATCTTTAAAATTTTAACTACAATAATAATCAAAAACAATCTCGAATATCATACTAATTTTCATATCTTTAATAATAACGATAATAATAATCTTAATCCTATATCTATTTCTTAATATACACCACCGTTGCAACTTGCATATTCTATTTCTAGGCTTCCAGATTACATCAAATAATCAGAATATATATATGCGTCGTACATCATCAAAAGCAGCCAATGTCAATTCTAGTCAGTTAATTCAAATTCAACTATTATTCTATTTATTTGAGACCTTCGTCAGTGAATTTCTCAGTATTTGCTTTCATCAACTCTCTTGTAATCTAAATGATTTCTACTTGATATCACAGATTATAATCTAAAAATTACTTTCCTTCTCATAGTGATGATTGAATTTTATATCACTGCTTTACAATAAATTAAGATTCTTTTTCCAAATATAGTATAACAACAACAACAATAACAACAACAACAAAAACAATAATAATAATAATAATAATAATAATAATAATAATAACAACAACAACCACAACAACAACAACAACAACAACAATAATAATAATAATAATAATAATAATAATAATAATAATAATAATAATAATAACAACAGCAACAACCACCATAAAAACAACAACAACAAAAACAACAACAACAAGAATAATAATAATAATAATAATAATAATAATAATAATAATAATAACAACAACAAAAACAACGACAACAACAAAAACAACAACAATAATAATAATAATAATAATAATAATAATAATAATAATAATAATAATAATAAAACTCCGTCAATGAATATTTTCAACATTTAACTATAGTCTAACGACATCACTTCCATCTGTGCAAATGTTTTCTTTACAATAGATTGTGAAAAGTGCAATATTCGTGATCTTGTTCCGTATCACTTACAAAATTTCCTGGTTTCTTCCGATGCATAATATCTATCCATTTTTCAAGTTTGTTGAAAATCCAATATGCCAACTTCTTTCGACGTAATCTTCAAAATTGTGAAAAATGCAAATCTGGAGCTGAAATCCAGATCCAGTACCGGATCATTTCGAAATGTTTATGGATTCGTCTATGGCCTATGATCTATCTGTGATGGAATATCTTCAAAATCCGTCCGTTTATTTTGACGTAATCCTGATCTAAAATCCGGATCCGGATCCGGATCATACCCAAAATTTTTAAGGAGTCATCCATTACGAAAGATCTATCTATTAAGAATATTGTCAAAATCCGTTGAGTAGTTCTGACGAAATCCTGTCCACAGACACGCAGACAAGTAAATAAATAAATGAATAGATAAACTTACTCGAAATCATACCCTTCTTGGCCAAGGCAATAAATACATTCTTGTAAACAAACCAATGAAAGATGAAGAAATAACAACAACCATACCTTTATTAATGATAAAAGAAAATTTTTCTTTAAATAAATATAATAAAGAAAATAAAATATTGAGAAAGTAAAGATAATTTTCATCTTCGGAAAAACAATACGGTCCTCAAACAAGAGAACCAAATGTCCAACTTTCTTTAAGGATGAAGTGGGAATAGATGACTTTCAAGGAAGGCAGAGGAGAGGGATGGGGGACGGGCTAGAGGACTATGAGGTAGGGGGAATCTGGGTGACTATCTCGAGTGGCACTTGGGGCCATTGGATTCTCCTCTTGGAAGATTTTGCTTTTAAAAGGATACAAACTTATGGTGTTGGGTTGGTCGTTCTTCTCTAATTAAACCTATCATTAGTGGGGGAGGGGTGGGGGCGTTTGGAAGGTGTTTGTTCCGTAAGAGGACAAACAAAATCATAAAAAAAATACTTCTTGAAAAAGACTTGAGAGATAATGAGACTATCAGTTGGGTCGGTCTATAACTTGAGTAACTACAAAAGTCAGTATTTCTTTTTTTTTCTTTTTGAGTCATTACTTCCTAAAATTTTGAAATTTACGAATTGGTTACCAATAATTATATGTAATT
>NC_090753.1:16557160-16562160 GCF_036898095.1 Palaemon carinicauda
ACAACAGAGTTTTTAGTCTGAGTCCGTGTTGTTTGGCTTGGGGCAGAGTCTCCCTCGCTGACCTAACACTTACAAAGGGAGCTTAGCTCCCTTAGGTCACTATCGAAGGTTTCTGTAGTTATGATTCCTTCTTGTGTGATCGACCAGACTAAGTCCTGTTGCTGTTCTCGGGGAGGATAAATCTTCCCTTGGGAGTAGCAACGCCTTCCTTTCTTTGGTGCTCTGGAAGCTGGCAGGTATTATACTACTGCGCTGGCCCTTTCCCTTAGATCTCCCTTAGGTTAAGACAAAGTTCTTGGCTGCGGGTGATCTGTCACTAAAGCAAGGTTGGCAGGACCCTCTTGTCCCTTCCCCCTCTATCTCCGTAATGGCCTAGCCATTACTGTACTGTACCTTGCCGGCCGGCAGAGCTGGCCGGCAGGGGTATTACTGTACTGTACGTCATTCTACTTCTGGACCTAGTATAGGTTGGGATGTGGAATTGACTAAGCCCATTGCCGGCCGGCAGAGATGCTGGACGGCAAGGGTCTTATGTTTTCGAGTGCTGCCCGGACCTCTCTTGGTCCCTCATCCATGCCTGCCGGAAGAGCCGGACGGCATTGGTCAAGGAAGCCTGAATTAAGTTTCTCCCCTTCCTTATATGCACTCTTTCGGTTGCCGGGCTCGGGGGGTTGTGTACACTCTTATCCCGGCATCCATTCTATTTTCTTCTAGTGCTGTACCTGTCCCGGCTGCCGGCCTATGAGGCCGGCTGCCGGCCTATGAGGCCGGCAGCCGGGCAGGTGTAGTCTTCTGGTTCTTTTGCTGCCGGCTGGCATCGGTCTTGTACCTTTGCCGGCCGGCTTATGTCAGTCCTTGTCTGCCGGTCACCAAGAGTGTGGCCGGCAGCTGGGTACTACCTTGTGTAGTTGCTGGCCGGCAATCATTGCCGGCCAACACTGGCTGTTGCTGGCCGGCAGCTGCTGCCGCCGGCACAGGCATTTGAACCAGAGGGCTGCCGCCCTATAGCTGTTAAGTAGTATACTTTAAAGCTAATTGTGGTGTGTGCCGGCCGGCAAAGGCAGGCCGGCACACATCCTCCTATACTGTACTAGTATTCTTCTGTATAGCATATACAGTAAGAAGAAAACTATAGTAAAAGTTTAGGTACAGCACTGTATCTTCTAACACTATTGTGTTTTCTTGCACGGCCCTTTGCGGTTGCCTTCAGACAAGAAGCAGAGTTCTTCCCTGTCTATTATCCCGGATTTTAAAATCATTGCCTAGGTGTGAGCTCCACCTGTTTCCTCTGGAAACTTTGCATTGGTTACTCTAGTAGAGATAAACCATTTTGATTTTATTATCTGGAAGGATGCAGCAATGGGCTGTGAGGGAAGCACAAGTGTGTGTCTTTAATTTCTGAATTGTTATGCTATACTATGCATATCCAGTGATACATAGTTCACTTGATACTCATGGAAATTTCTTCTCTTTACAGAAGGACACTCCGAAGTGGGGAAGTGCTTTCTGCAATGTCAGCAGCAAGAACCTCTGCGGACATGAGTTTTGTAGGAGACACGCAGCATACGCTGTCTCCAAGGATGATCTCCGGTATTGGGACCCTCAGGTATGTACTGTGTGCACTAACCTGATTAATGAGACATTTAAATAGCTAGGAAGAAGCTTCGTACCTGGGTAAGGGGCTTCCAAAAGTACACTTCTGGCCCTTATCTTCCAAGTGAGAATATGAGGGCGTATCTTTTCCCTAAGGCATCAGCTGATGCAGTGATTCCCCAGCCTCAAGAGGAGATCCCCTAAGTTCAGATCCAGGTGGATGCTGAAGTCGCGGTCGCGATGCAAGACATCCAGCTAAATGACAGGATATCTGATGTGGACGGGTGTCAGGAGGAAGACCTCCTTGCAGAAGCCCAGGATGAAGTTCAAGCCCCTCTACATCGGCCGGTCTCCCAATAGAGCTGGGACAGGCCCTCTCTTCTATTGTTGGAATGATCCAACAAATGCAGAAGGAGAATCAGGAGAAGGCGGCTGCAATGGAACTGCGAATGCAGTGCCTTGCAGAATCACATGGGCCCCAGAAAAGCTCAATGTGAAAGACCTTCCTTTGTGCTCGGATGCTAACCCATGGAGGTATGCTGAGCACATGTCGATGACGACTGGAAAGATCGTCATCTCGGATATGCTGGGCTCAGTTCCCCTGGAGGGTGGAATTCTGGCCCAGCAAGGCACCATATCCGGACTGTTATATCCGGCTGAGGAAGGAACCAGCTTCAAAGGAGGAGGCAGAGCAGAAGGAGGTCATAGTGATGACCATGCTAAGGCTCAAGCTCTACTTTCATCTTCGATGAAAGAGAGGGGCTTCTCTAACTCAATGGTAGCTGCATTGAATAGGAAGCTCCCTTCCTTTGTGTCCTCGCCTACTAGAGCCTTCCCACTTTTACAGAAAGGGTTTCTGGCTGTACTAAAAGCAATCGAGGCCGGCAAGTCTTGCCTCTCCCTAGAGGAGTGTAAACCCTTGTCGCTGGCCCTGCCTATGGACCACAAAGATTGGAAGGACGTCCATCTTACGTTCTAAGAGGGAAAGTTGGAGGCTGATATTGCCGGACGTCAGTTCGGCAAGGACCTCCCTAAGCTGTCTGACTTTCTTTTGCGAAGTGAGTCGATACAATAGAAAGACTGACTGCCTCAATGTCTCTTCAGACTACTCTCGAGACGATGGCAAGTGACCCCAAGGTCCATGAAATGTTCATGGTAGTGGCCAAGCCTCATCTGGCCCCAGTGACGAAGGACCTTTATGGCTTCGTCAAGGCAAGGAGAGCTTGTAGGGAGTTCGTGTTTACCTCGGCTACAGTGAGGCACGAGCTAAAGAAACAAATCTCCTCCAACATTTGGGGAAAAGACCTTTTTCCCTACCGACTTGGTCAAAGAAGTTTTTGATAAAGCCACCTTGGAGAATAGAAACCTTCTCCAGAAGTGGGACCTGGCTATCAAAAGAAAGTCTTCCCCGGATGAGGGTCCTCAACCAAAGAGGAAAACTATGAGGACTAGGCTACCTTCTCGGCCAGCCAAGCCTCTTAGACAGCAACAGCAATTGCAATTGCCATTGCCCCCAGTGCCCCAGATCGTGGCACAAACCCCGACCACCTTTCAGTGGGTACCCCAGGCCGTGTCGACACAGTCCACGGCATTCACCCCAGCGTTCGAAGGGCAGTCTACTTCCTTCCGAGCAAAGCCTAGAGGAGCAGCCAGAGGCTCGTCTAGACGCCCCTCAAGGGGAAGGGGATTCAGGGGTGGTCGTGGTCAGGAAGGCAAGACCTCAGGACGGCAGTCCAAGTGAGGTGATACCGGTAGGAGGGAGACTTCTGAAATTTCGGGATCGGTGGACCTTCGATCCCTGGGCCCACAGCCTACTCAAGAATGGATTGGGCGGGAGCTGGTACAGCACTCCACCCCCGTACCTTCGGTTTTTCCAACACTCCACCCCCGTTATGGAGGAGTACGTTCAAGAACGGTTGGAGAAAAAGGGTGAAGCCCATCAATTTCTAAGGGAGGCTGTTTTGTGTTCCCAAGAAAGACTCGGAAAAGCTCAGAGTCATTCTGGACTTGTCGCCACTTAACAAGTTCATAGTGAATTGCAAATTCAAAATGCTAACACTGCAACACATAAGGACCTTACTGCCCAAGAGGGCATATTCCGTCTCTATAGACTTGTCAGATGCCTACTGGCACATTCCAATTAGCCATCGACTCTCCCCCTACCTAGGGTTCAGGCTACAGCGAAGACTATACGCCTTCGGAGCCATGCCATTCGGGCTAAACATAGCCCCAAGGATTTTTACGAAGCTTGCGAGCGTAGCTCTCAAACAATTTCGCCTAAAGGGAATTCAGGTAGTAGCCTACCTGGACGACTGGTTGGTGTGGGCAGCATCCGAGACAGAATGCTTGCAAGCTTCCAGTCAGTGATCCAGTTCCTAGAGTACCTAGGCTTCAAGATCAACAGAAAAAGTCTCGACTTTCTCCATCTCAAAAGTTCCAGTGGCTAAGATCCACTGGGACCTTTTGTCACACCGTTTCTCCACCCCAGCGAAGAAAAGGAAGGAGATAGCGGGTTCTGTCAAGAGACTTCAAGATTCCGAAAGGATATCAAGACACGAGCAGGAGAGAGTACTGCGCTCTCTCCAGTTTGCTTCGGTGACAGACCCAGTGCTAAGAGCACAGCTAAAGGATGCAATCGGAGTTTGGAGAAGTTATGCATCAAACGCGTGAAGAGATCTGAGAAGACCAGCCGCTTCGGCTAAGTACTCTTCTCAGGCCTTGGTCCCAAGCCAGACATCTAAAGAAGTCAGGTTCTTCTTCAGCCACCTCCCCCGTCGGTGACGATTCACTCAGACGCCTCAAAGGAGGGATGGGGAGGTCACTCTCATCGGAAAAAAGTCCAGGGGACTTGGTCCAGGCTATTCAAGACCTTTCTCATAAAACTTTCTAGAAGCTAGGGCAGTGCTCCTTACCTTAAAGAAAGTCTCCCCGCGTCATTCGTTCCACATAAAGTGGTAATAGACAGCGAGGTAGTTGTAAGATACTTGAATCGACAAGGATCGAGGTCACCACCTCTCAACCAGGTGATGTTGGCCGTCTTCCGATTGGCGGAAAAGAAGAAGTGGTACCTGTCAGCAGTTCACCTTCAAGGAGTCCGCAATGTGACAGTGGACGCTCTATCCAGGTTCACACCGATAGAGTCGGAATGGTCCTTAGACGCAGGATCATTCTCCTTCATTCTGAATCAGTCCCAGAACTGCAGATAGACCTCTTTGCGACGAAAGACAACAAGAAGTTGCCCCTGTACGTGCCCCGTACGAGGACCCCTTAGCGGAAGCAGTGGACGCGATGTCCCTCGACTGGAACAGATGGTCCAAGATTTATCTGTTCCCTCCTCACAACCTTCTGTTGAGGGTCCTCAACAAACTGAGATCCTTCAAAGGGTAGCGGCAATAATGGCCCACAAG
>NC_090753.1:16581171-16586171 GCF_036898095.1 Palaemon carinicauda
CATACAAGTTCAACAACCACGGCGACATCACACATCCCTGTCTCAGCCCCACTCTCACCGGAAACCAATCGCTCACTTCATTTCCTATTCTAACACATGCTTTACTACCTTTGTAGAAACTTTTCACTGCTTGCAACAACCTTCCACCAACTCCATATAACCTCATCACATTCCACATTGCTTCCCTATCAACTCTATCATATGCTTTCTCCAGATCCATAAACGCAACATACACCTCCTTACCTTTTGCTAAATATTTCTCGCATATCTGCCTAACTGTAAAAATCTGATTCATACAACCCCTACCTCTTCTAAAACCACCCTGTACTTCCAAGATTGCATTCTCTGTTTTATCCTTAATCCTATTAATCCGTACTCTACCATACACTTTTCCAACTACACTCAACAAACTAATACCTCTTGAATTACAACACTCATGCACATCTCCCTTACCCTTATATAGTGGTACAATACATGCACATACCCAATCTACTGGTACCATTGACAACACAAAACACATATTAAACAATCTCACCAACCATTCAAGTACAGTCACACCCCCTTCCTTCAACATCTCAGCTTTCACACCATCCATACCAGATGCTTTTCCTACTCTCGTTTCATCTAGTGCTCTACTCACTTCCTCTATTGTAATCTCTCTCTCATTCTCATCTCTCATCACTGGCACCTCAACACCTGGAACAGCAATTATATCTGCCTCCCTATTATCCTCCACATTCAGCAAACTTTCAAAATATTCCGCCCACCTTTTCCTTGCCTCCTCTCCTTTTAACAACCTTCCATTTTTTCACTGTCTCTTCAATTCTTGCGCCGGCCTTCCTTACTCTCTTCACTTCTTTCCAAAACTTCTTCTTATTCTCTTCATATGACTGACCCAGTCCCTGACCCCACCTCAGGTCAGCTGCCCTCTTTGCCTCACATACCTTGCGCTTTACTTCCAAATTTTTCTCTCTATATTTTTCATACTTCCCTATACTATTACTCTGCAGCCATTCTTCAAAAGCCCTCTTTTTCTCTTCCACTTTTACCTTCATTCCTTCATTTCACCACTCACTGCCCTTCCTCATGCTGCCTCCAACAACCTTCTTGCCACATACATCACTTGCAATCCCAACAAAATTTTCTTTTGCTAACTTCCACTCCTCCTCTAAATTACCAGTTTCTCTTACTCTCACCTCGTCATATGCCCTTTTCAACCTTTCCTGATATTTACTTCTTACCCCCGGTTTTATTAGCTCTTCAACCCTCACTAGCTCCCTTTTACATCCACCTACTCTATTCCCCCACTCTTTTGCTACAACTAATTTTCCTTCCACCAAAAAATGATCAGACATACCGTTAGCCATACCCCTAAACACGTGCACGTCTTTCAATCTTCCAAACATTCTTTCAGTTATATACACATAATCCATTAATGCCCTTCCTACTACTCTTCCATTTGCCACTCTTACCTATGTATACTTATTTTTATCTTTCTTTTTAAAAAAGCTAGCACTTATCACCATCTCTTGTTCAACACACATATCTACCAGTCTCTCACCACTCTCATTTTCACCTGGTACGCCATACTTCCCAATGACACCTTCTACCTCTCCAGCGCCCACTCTAGCATTTAAGTCACCCATGACAACTACATAATTCCTTCTACCCAGTCCTTCTACACACCTAGTTAATTCATTCCAGAACTCATTCCGCTCTTCTTCACTTTTCTCACTTCCTGGCCCATACGCACTGACAAACGCCCAACATTCCCTACCCAACCTAACCCTTACCCACATTAACCTAGATGATATCTCCTTCCATTCCACTACTTTACCTGTCATCCATTCACTCAGCAATAATGCCACACCCTCTCTCGCTCTTCCCCTTTCAATCCCAGACACTCTACCAGACATTTCACCAAACATCACTTCACCCTTTCCTTTCATCTTTGTCTCACACAAGGCCAATACATCCATCCTTCTACTTCTAAACATACTTCCAATCTCACATCTTTTACTCTCTATCGTACTACATCCACGCACATTCAAACACCCCAAAACTAGAGTGCGGGGAGCAGTCACTCTCCCCCCAGCTCCATCTCTTTGTTGCTGTCGTGACGGGTGTCGTGACAGGGCACTGACGAGAACTATAGGAGGTGCTATAATCTCTTTAAACAAGACCTTTGAGAGTTATAAGGAATAATAGAAGATGCCAGCATCAGTGAAGAAATATGTAGGCGAATCAAAATTCGGAATAGTAGAAACATTTCTGCCAAGATAAGAGATTTTTCTCCCCTGTCCCTCCTTCACAGGTGCATCCTACACAGACAGTTCAAGTGACCAACGACCAGGACTACCGGAACATCGAGTTGGATAGTGACCATCGCAACATGCCCCCTTGAAGATCTCAGAGGATTTTGGAAAGGAAAAGGGTCCAACAACCTGAAACTCGTGATTTTATAAACATTTTAGTGACCAAGTCCATAGCTGATGGACGAAAGCTCTAAAGGTTCTTGGTAATATCTGCAGAAATGTACCTAGTTTTTATACACATAGCACATTGTATATATATATATATATATATATATATATATATATATATATATATATATATATATAATATATATATATATATATATATATATATATATATATATATATATATATATATATATATATATATATATATATATGTGTGTGTGTGTATGTTTGTGTGTTTGTGTGTGTATCCTTCTATCTATCTATCTATCTATATATATATATATATATATATATATATATATATATATATATATATATATATATATATATATCTCAAATACTTAGTGACTGACATGTTGGAGAAAACTATTATTACATTATTTTATCAATATTATTAATATTATAATTATTATTATTATTATTATTATTATTATTATTTTTATTATTATTATTTTTATTGTTATTATTATTATTATTGTTATTTTTGCCTACACTACTACTACTACTACTACTACTACTACTACTACTACTACTACTAAAATGATGATAGTAAAGCATAATAATAACATCTAGAACAGCACTCAGTAAAGCGCATACCTTCGCAAACGACACATCATAGGTTAAGCAATAGATTCATATATATATATATATATATTTATATATATATATATATATATATATATATATATATATATATATATGTATATATATATATATATATATATATATATATATATATATATATATATATATATATATATATATATATATATATATATATATATATATCGGTACTAGTTTCATGATATTCAGATAAGAATTTACCATAGTATAGATTAAAGAGTTTTTTTTAGCTTTTCGTGACCTTGATCTTTGACCCAATAACTCTAAAAATCCAATCAAATTACCTTTTGATCATGAGCAAACACCCTATCCAATTTCATGCGATTATATCAATTATTTTTTTGCGAATCACAATCAAACAATCATGCAAACATAAATAAATAAATACTTGCCTATCAAAGCAAACAACAGAGATAAGATTATCAAAACCACGTTTTGTTATCACCTTTGCTAAATAGTCGGTTTATTTGTTTGTCTGTGGAAATTTGCTTGTGGACAGAAGTACGTTAAAACATATTTATGGATTTTAATGAATTTTTTACCGAATAGAGACCTCATGACATGAAAGACTCGATTAAATTTTAGAAACGACCCGGATTCAGATTCTCATTCCAGATCCGGATCGAGATTCTAAATCCAGATTTGAAATTTTCGTGTGCCTGTGGACAGGATTACGTCTAAATTACTCAACTGCTTTCGACCAAATTTTCACCATAGATAGTTTGTAGGTCATATATGACTCCATTAAAAGTTAGGTGATGATCCATGCCCAGTTCCTGATTCTTGTTTATTGATTTATCTTGTTATTTGTATGTCTGTAGACAGGATAACGTCAACACCTCTGGGCGAATTTGGACGCCATTAAATAGCATATACTGAATTTGTTTTCCATGTGATAAAATGTACAAAAATTTTGAGTTTTATGTAATTTTTCACATTTTGCTTTCCTCTTTTTAGGAAATGGTGCCACCCAAAAAGAGATTCAACAAAATATTTAATGGTTAAGTATTTTTATTTTTTTTCAGTTCTCTACAAAATGATACCACCTAAAACGGGGTTCTCATTCAGTATATCCTATAGAGCAAATTCGGTGATAAGAAAAAAGATAACAGGAAACAGACGAGCAAAGGAATTCACGGAGGGGGAACAAATGCGGGAAGAATGGCAGCTAGACGTGAGACACAGGATAAAGAACAAAGAATAATTCATGCAAGTAAAATGGTAGCTAGCCATACAGCAGAAAAAGAAGAGCATATGGATCTAAGAATGAACACTACAGCAAGCAAAATGGCAGCTAGATGAAGAGCAGAAGAAATTGAGAAGGAACACTAATACAAACATAATGACAGCTAGACGTGAAGCTGATGATAAAGAGCAGATGGATTAAGGATGGAACACTACTGAAACTTAACGTTTGTATGTACAGTAGTTGGAGAGAGAGAGAGAGAGAGAGAGAGAGAGAGAGAGAGAGAGAGAGAGAGAGAGAGAGATCTGAATAGTTTCAATGCATGTTCATTGCAATTTAATTATCTTGATGAATTATGCATCGTACTTAGGCGCTCCCATTAATTCTCAGTAATGGGCACATATAACTTAAGAGAAGCAATAGCTACACTAACTATGTATATAAAATTTTATTAAGACGTTTTAGTGCCAATGGATTTGTAATATTAACTAGGCATTAAACAAAAATCAATATAGATTTGATATTAAATGGAATAATTTGTTTTTACATCTATTGTTTTACTCACTATTCTTCTTTTTATCATAATTAATTTTCTGTTTTCCTTTTAAATTAGATTAGCATATATTTAATGTTTATAGTCTGGTGTTAAATATATCTAAATATACCTTTCTGAATGTGAGTACCTTAACTAGATGAAAGGGTTTGTG
>NC_090753.1:16598671-16601171 GCF_036898095.1 Palaemon carinicauda
CTGCTAGGGTGCCACAGCCCAACCTCCCACATTTCCATCACAGATGAAGCTCCATACTGCTGAGTCCCCTACTGCTGCTACCTCCGCGGTCATCTAAGGCACCGGAGGAAGCAGCAGGGCCTACCGGAACTGCGTCACAATCGCTCGCCATTCATTCCTATTTCTAGCACGCTCTCTTGCCTCTCTCACATCAATCCTCCTATCACCCAGAGCTTTCTTCACACCATCCATCCACCCAAACCATGGCCTTCCTCTTGTACTTCTCCCATCAACTCTTGCATTCATCACCTTCTTTAGCAGACAGCCATTTTCCATTCTCTCAACATGGCCAAACCACCTCAACACATTCATATCCACTCTAGCCGCTAACTCATTTCTTACACCCGTTCTCACTCTCACCACTTCGTTCCTAACCCTATCTACTCGAGATACACCAGCCATACTCCTCAGACACTTCATCTCAAACACATTCAATTTCTGTCTCTCCATCACTTTCATTCCCCACAACTCCGATCCATACATCACAGTCGGTACAATCACTTTCTCATATAGAACTCTCTTTACATTCATGCCCAACCCTCTATTTTTCACTACTCCCTTAACTGCCCCCAAACACTTTGCAACCTTCATTGACTCTCTGACGTACATCTTCTTCCACTCCACCATTTGCTGCAACAACAGACCCCAAGTACTTAAACTGATCCACATCCTCAAGTAACTCTCCATTCAACATGACATTCAACCTTGCACCACCTTCCCTTCTCGTACATCTCATAACCTTACTCTACCAACAGTAACTCTCAACTTCCTTCTCTCACACACCCTTCCAAATTCTGTCACTAGTCGGTCAAGCTTTTCTTTTGTGTCTGCTACCAGTACAGTATCATCCGCAAACAACAACTGATTTACCTCCCATTCATGATCATTCTCGCCTACCAGTTTTAATCCTCGTCCAAGCACTCGAGCATTCACCTCTCTCACCACTCCATCAACATACAAGTTAAACAGCCACGGCGACATCACACATCCCTGTCTCAGCCCCACTCTCACCGGAAACCAATCGCTCACTTCATTTCCTATTCTAACACATGCTTTACTACCTTTGTAGAAACTTTTCACTGCTTGCAACAACCTTCCACCAACTCCATATAACCTCATCACATTCCAAATTGCTTCCCTATCAACTCTATCATATGCTTTCTCCAGATCCATAAACGCAACATACACCTCCTTACCTTTTGCTAAATATTTCTCGCATATCTGCCTAACTGTAAAAATCTGATTCATACAACCCCTACCTCTTCTAAAACCACCCTGTACTTCCAAGATTGCATTCTCTGTTTTTATCCTTAATCCTATCAATCAGTACTCTACCATACACTTTTCCAACTACACTCAACAAACTAATACCTCTTGAATTACAACACTCATGCACATCTCCCTTACCCTTATATAGTGGTACAATACATGCACAGACCCAATCTACTGGTACCATTGACAACACACAAAACACACATTAAACAATCTCACCAACCATTCAAGTACAGTCACACCCCCTTCCTTCAACATCTCAGCTTTCACACCATCCATACCAGATGCTTTTCCTACTCTCGTTTCATCTAGTGCTCTCCTCACTTCCTCTATTGTAATCTCTCTCTCATTTCTCATCTCCCATCACTGGTACCTCAACACCTGGAACAGCAATTATATCTGCCTCCCTATCATCCTCAACATTCAGCAAACTTTCAAAATATTTCCGCCCACCTTTTTCCATGCTTCCTCTCCTTTTAACAACCTTCCATTTCCATCTTTCACTGTCTCTTCAATTCTTGCGCCGGCCTTCCTTACTCTCTTCACTTCTTTCCAAAACTTCTTCTTATTCTCTTCATATGACTGACCCAAGTCCCTGACCCCACCTCAGGTCAGCTGCCCTCTTTGCTTCACGTACCTTGTGCTTTACTTCCACCTTTTTCTCTCTATATTTTTCATACTTCTCTATACTATTACTCTGCAGCCATTCTTCAAAAGCCCTCTTTTTCTCTTCCACTTTTACCTTCACTCCTTCATTCCACCATTCACTGCCCTTCCTCATGCTGCCCTCCAACAACCTTCTTACCACATACATCACTTGCAATCCCAACAAAATTTTCTTTTGCTAACTTCCACTCCTCCTCTAAATTACCAGTTTCTCTTACTCTCACCTCGTCATATGCCATTTTCAACCTTTCCTGATATTTACTTTTTACCCCCGGTTTTATTAGCTCTTCAACCCTCACTAGCTCCCTTTTACATCCACCTACTCTATTCCCCCCACTCTTTTGCTACAACTAATTTTCCTTCCACCAAAAAAATGATCAGACATACCGTTAGCCATACCCCTAAACACGTGCACGTCTTTCAATCTTCCAAACATTCTTTTAGTTATATACACATAATCCATTAATGCCCTTTCTACTACTCTTCCATTTGCCACTCTTACCCATGTATACTTATTTTTATC
>NC_090753.1:16603671-16610276 GCF_036898095.1 Palaemon carinicauda
ATTCTATCTTTTTTTTTTTTTTTTGTTTCTCTTCCTCTTTTTTTTTTAAATGGTGTGATATGCAGGCTTAATAGAAGGGCCATTGATGCCTGATGGTTTATCAAGAGGTTGTCTTTTCCTTATCTCATTCTTTTTCACCTCAAAACCTTCGTTACCGTCCTCCCCTTTAGTTGAAATGGCTATCCTTGAGGTTATTTAGCCTTGCATGGTGTATCGGCTCCTCCATGTTGATCAGATTTACCGACTTTTTTTCTATAGTCTATGAGTTTGATCAGTCACTTTATTTATATTTATGTACATATTGTTTTTGTTATAATTCATTGTTAATCTAGTTTTTAAGTATGATGTCCCTATCTTATTACCATAAATTCTTATGCTGTCTGAAGACATTGAGCCAAATCCGGGACCAGTACGTCCTAGATTTCGTTAATGTCGTCTAGTGTATTACAATATTCGTGGTCTTCATGAAAATAATCAAGACCTCACATTTGCGTCCAGAGTATAATATTCTTCTGTGCTCAGAAACTCTGGTTTCTAATATGAGGCATTCATATAAGCTCCTTATAATTGGTTTTAAGTAGCCATTAATGTTAAAACGTGAATCTGTAGGGCCAGGAGAATAGTGGTGTATATCAGGACTGAGTACCCTGCTTCTCATAAGTCCTGGTACGATTGTGCATGTCATGAGATTCAGGTAATAAAAAGTTTGTGGCAGGCATAACATCTTTTATTTGTGTTTGATCTACCGGAATCCAAACATGGATAATTCTATCTTCGATTGTCTTTTTACAATTATGTCTAAGATAAGAGAATATGAGAGAAAGGCTTCATTTGTCTTTGTTGAATCAGGCTGAGATGAAATCATAAGTGAAGCTATTCACAGGTTTGGTAATTGTTTGGACCTTGTATACACTGTATCCCCTGGAGTTATAACAAGTAAGGATGGTTCTCCAGTGGAGACATCTGATCATGCCCTTGATTTCATTAGTAATGAATACTGAGCAGCCTGTCTATGATGTATCATAATGATATCTGAAGAAGACTATAATAGGTTTTGCATGATTTTATGTGCTTGAATTGGTCACAACTATATAGTAGTGTTGATCCTGTGGTTCCTTTGAATGATGATCTAGTCAACATAATTGATAGGCTTATCCCTTCTCGTGTGATAAGGTACCAAATGAAAAACAAAGTGTGCTTCAATGATGATTGTAGACGTGCTTATTTGGGGAAACAGTAGGCCCATCATCCTTGGAAGGGTAACAGATCAGATTTGACCTGGAATAACTATATTCAGCTTAGAGATTTTGCTCAGAGAGTTTGTGCTTCAACTGAAAGGGAATACAATATCACCATAAAAGAAACCCATTCTGGTACATCTAAGGAACATTAATGGTGGTCTACCCTAAAATCTGCACTCTTTGGTGTAGATTTAACAGTTCCTCCTTTACTTAAACCATATGGCTTAGTCACTCACTGTCCAAAGGAAAAGCAACCCTTTTGGTTGATGTTTTTTACAATAAAGAGAGTGAAAGAAAACTTAAAATTCGTCAGTCCTGTTTACCTGAGCTAAACTAACTAGTTTAGCTTTTCGATCTCGGGAAATTAAAACTCTGTTGATGGACCTTGATGTTTAGGGGGGTATAGACCCACATGGTATTTATCTTTTGGTTTTTATAAAGACAGCAGATTTCTTAGCTCCTAAGTTATCTGTTATTTTGTGCAAGTTAGCAGGAAGAGGAGCTTGTAGCACTTGTTGGAGAATTGGTAATGTTACTCCTCTATGTAAATTTATTTGTTGTAGCTCAAGTCCAACTGATTACCGCCCAGTTTCCATAACTCCCATATTATCTAAAGTTTTTGAACGTCCTTCGGGCAAAACATTTAAATAGGGTTGCAAAGGTAATCATCTATTTCCCAGTTTGCAATTTGGTTTTAGTAAAGGCCTTGTAGCATGTGATGTCCTTCTTACAATAGCCAATGCTGTACAGAAATCCCCTTGATTATGGTCATGAAGTTCATGTGATTGGCCTTGATTTTAGTTCTGCCTTTGGGGCCCCATTCACGCACCGGTACTACCTGCGGGTCTCTGGTTTGAGGGTGGGCCACCAGTGGCTGGACGGCCGAAATTGTAGCCATACATTACGTAGGTGGCCGTAGTGAAATCAGGTTAGTCGGCTCTCGGCCAGCAATGGAAAAAGGTATTTTCAGAGAGGGAGCGGGCAGATGCTAGCTCTTTGTATTTTAGCTTACGAAAAACGAAAGCAGCCAAGGAAGGAGAAAAGGGTTTGGATGAAGGAATGGCTAGCAAAAAACAGAAGTACTATCACACGCAAAACTTGTCACATTTAGTATTCGAGCCTCATGATTTATTTAATTATATACGAATGGATGAGTGTACATTTAGCAAGCTTTTAGAACTTGTGGCACCACATATACAGAGGAAAGACACTTCCATGTGTGCTATATCTAGGGTTACCCGATTTCAAGATAAGCAATGCGGGACACTCTTAAATCTTGCAATTCTAAGCCTATAATATTTATATCTAGATAAATTTATACACATAGTATATACACACATATCAACATATAAAAATCTAGAGACGTATTGAAAAATATCAAGCATTTTAATGGGATATAAAGAAACAAAATTAGGAAAATTATTATGTAATGCAAAAAACAAGAAAGATAATAAAGAAAACGAGACTAACTTGGAAAAGTAGTAAATCAATATTTATGAAACAATTAAACTTTTTCGTATGGAAAGTATGTCTGTAAAATTCTTTGCAAAGACAATCTGTATTCCATTTACACTGTAAAATAGCATCTCTAGTTGACACATCTAACTTATTCCTTTCGTGTGTCCATTGAGCAGTCATCATGGAACCACATTTGCATTATAAGCAGGAATATTGAATAGATACTCACACAAAATTGATATTTCAGAATACTGTTCCTTGAAGTATAACTGCTGAAGGATGGAAAATCATCTTACATGACCCATCTTGGTCATCCATTCATCACGTTTGTTCTGCAATTGTTGATCAAGGAGAATTTTAATAGTTGACCACAGTAAAAAAAAGCAGGTTGTATAAATTTTTACTCCTTTGTGTTTTAACACTAGACAAGAAGATTGAATCTGTTCCCATACTGGAGGTACATCTAATAACATCCATGAAACGATATCAAAACTTTCTAAATCAAACCATTGTTCTCTAGTCTTTGGTAGTGCCATAGCCTCTGTCCATGTTCTTCAACTATCTTTGGTTAGAGATCTCCGGCTTAAGGGTACACACGGTCACACTATTTTACCTTATTTTTCTTCCTCTCGTTATTTTGAAATTTTCAACCTCTTATTTTCACGTATTTATAGTTTATATATGAAATATTTATTTAATCTTATTGGTCTTAAACTTCTGGTAGTTTGTCTTTATTTCCTTTCCTCACTGGGCTATTTTCCATTTTGGGGTCATTGGGGTTATAGCATATTGCTTTTCCAACTAGGGTTGTAGCATAAGTAAAAATAATAATAATAATAATAATAATAATAATAATAATAATAATAATAATAATAATAATAATAATGGTAATAGTACATTTGTAAAATCGTTTGAATTAAATGATGGAAAACAGTATGAAATGCCATGGCTACTTATGCTGCTAATATCTTATTTTCTCTATCTGTGTTTTTCTTGATAATGAAGTTTGTTGTGTTTTTCTTCATCATGAAGTTTGTTATTTTATCATATTTTGAAGTGGCGGAAATGCTTTCTGTGTGCTTTGCCGAATCAATGTGTCTCGTGATATCATTCTTCCCGCAATGTTCAATACTGAAATTAGAATGGCATAAACCACAGGTTGCTTCAAAGCAAATCATTCCTTGTTTGATAAATGTCCACTCTCTGGATTATTCATCACGAAATTTACATTTACGTTTGGACATCTTGGGCTGCATGCAATTAGTTTTAAAGAGGAAAAAGGTAGGCTTTAGCAAGCAGTAATGGCACTGTGGTATGGAGGGTTGAAAAAAATGTCACAGTAAGTTACTACTCAATAATCAGCACTCATCTGGTGCTAACCAATTTAATAATTTGCATACGCGATTGGCTGCTTTATGTAAACACAGTAAATCTTTAGTAGTATGTGTTGGTTATTTAATTTATATCATCATCATCATCGTAATTTCAAAAAAGAATCACCATTTTACGTTATATCATGAGGTAAGGATTTAAATTTGTTAATATTTTTTTCTATTGATTTATATATTTTTAATGATGAACTAAATGCGGGACAAAGAGCATCCCGTGAGGGTCTAGTCTGGTGCAGGGGACAAAAGGATAAAATTCGGGACATGTCCCGCAAAATCGGGAAGTCTGGCAACCCTAGCTATATCACCAAGTGATAGACTTGTATACATCAATAAATTAGTTCCAAAATCTTTTTTCTACCAAGATGTCTGACATAGTGCTCGCCTACTAGGATCCTTTTACTGTGACTTTTAACCATAGAAGGAGGATAAGCCTGCACGCCACGTCGATTACACTTTATACATTCAGGCCTGCTCGAACAGGTCTTGAGCTGTCCGGTCGCCCGTGAGTTCGAACCTTACCAATAAAATCACACCATACACGGAACAACACGGTTAAACCACGCCCACAATGTTTTCACCTGAAGGCTCCAACTGAGCGTGAATCGTGGCCCTTTGACCGTGTTGATCATGAGGCCCTTGTTTCTAAATCAAACAGTTAGGATTGGGCGGGTCGTTCCTTAGCCTTATTGTTAATTTTTTAAGTATTAGATCTCAAAGAGTTGTTGTTGATGGGCAACATACTGCATATAGGAATGTGATATCTGGTGTTCCACAGGGTAGTGTTCTTGGCCTATTACTTTTCCTACTATATACACATGACATGTGGTTTGGCCTAGAAAACAATCGTGTTGCATATGCAGATGATGCTACTCTCTTTGCATCAATTTTATCCCCTGGATGTAGACCTGAGGTTGCTGAATCCCATAATAGAGATTTGGCTAAAATTAGTGCATGGTGAAAAATATGGGGTATGAAGTTGAATCCTAACAAAACACAAAATATGATTGTCAGTAGGTCAAGGACAGAGGCTCCTCAACATCCGGATCTCAGTATTGATAATGTTTCTTTAAGTTTGTATAGTCTTTTAAAATTTCAGGTTTATTCTCAACAGTAAATTTACTTTTGAGAAACACATTAGGTCTGTGTCTTCTTCAATTGCACAAAAAAAAAAAAAAATTAAAAAATTCTTATTGAGAAATTTTTTCAAGATTTTCGGAGATAAATCTATTCTGAAGTGTTTTTATTTTTTCATTCTACTTTGTTTTGAGTATTGTTCTCCTGTCTGGTCTTCAGCTGCGGATTTTCGTCTTAATTTATTGGACAGAAACTTACTGTCTATTAGATTTTTCATTCCTGATCTAGATATTAATCTTTGGAACCGTCGTTCAAATAGATCATTATGCATGTTGCATAATTTTTTTTATAATTCTGATCATCCTTTACATTCATATCTTCCTGAATAATTCCATCCTGTTCGTAATATTAGGCAGGCAGTTACTTCTAACAGCCAGGCCTTTTCCATCATAAGGCTCAATACTACCCAGTATTGGAAAATTTTATTCCAGCTGTGACCACGTTGTGGAATGATATTCCTAATCGGATAGTTGAATCAGTAGAACTTCAAAAATTCAAAGTTGAAGCAAATGTTTTTATGCTGAAAAGGATGAAATAATTTTTTTTTTTCTATAGTATAACATACCTGTTTTGACGTTGTTATTGTTTGTAGAATGATTTATTGTTAATTTGTTCTCTTCATTTAATTATTCAATCATTTCCTTTTCTTACTTGGCTATTTTTCCCTGTTGGAGGCCTTGGGCTTATAGCATCTTGCTTTCCCAACTAGGGTTTTAGCTTGGCTATTTATAATAATAATAATAATAATGATAATAATAATAATAATAATGATATTAATAACAGTAATGATAATGATAATGATAATAACACAATAACAAAAAAAACAATAATAACAATAACAATAATAATAATAATAATAATAATAATAATAATAATAATAATAATAATAATAATAATAATAATAAATAATTCCTTCACATATAGTATCAGCAACTATGCATAGATTAACATTCCCTTTAGAAAGTGACCACTTCCCCTCAAACCTCAGCGTATCTATATTTTACCCTCCATTAATTCGATCATTCAATACTGCTATCAATAAATACCAACATTTTGAAATCTAATGTCACCGTAATTTTTTACAAAAGATACTCTTGTAAACTCGTAACTAAGGCCTATTTCTCTTTGAATGGCTTTTCGTTGAACAAATTATATCAAAGCAATAATTAGGGTCTACAATTCTCGAAAGTTTATCAACAATATATTGAAGTTTCCAGGGGTAGATGCATACACCGACGCATTACAGAGCTAAACCTATCACCAACACTACTAGTATGTGTATCAATTGCCCGTGACATAAGAGATCTAGTTCATAAGAACATATTCACGGCCATCTACGTCGTTTTCAATGTTGCAAACATTACCATTAAATAGGTCATGA
>NC_090753.1:16615776-16630776 GCF_036898095.1 Palaemon carinicauda
AATAAAAATTTTCTCCTACCATATTTATTGAAGAAGTTACAAAGAAAATAAATGATGCTATCAACATTCCCTGTGATCATGATGACCAGCGTCTGTTAGGAGCTGAGTATGCTAACTGTCTTATGGCTGCTTATAATAAAGTGAGTTAAACTGAATATGATACCATATACCAACCGAAGGAAAAGACTATATCTGTAAAAGACCAATCTCCTTGGTTTGATAGAGAGACTTTGGTAGAAAAGAGGGGAAAAAGATGTAAAGAAAGAAAGTGTAATATGTTAAACACTGAAATTACTTGGGTAGAATACAAAACCACTGCGTGGCAATAACTACCTACTAAGAAGGATACGAAGTGAAAACTATTAGAGAAAGATCTTCGAAGCAGCAACAGAGATAAATAAGTTATATCGTCTCCTGAATGGTATAATGGGAAATGTAAAAGAAAAGAAGCTACCTAATGGATACAGTGACCAGGAAATAGCAAAGGATTCTTTAGTATTCTTTAAAAGCAAAATTGAAAATATAACGAGATCATTTGTAAACACTTACCATCAGATTATTGATACACCAGGCACACAGACAAAAGAAAAAATTTCCGTGATCGATCTTATGCCAATATCTGAAGTAACTGGAGAGAGAAACTTTCCTATTCTATCCTAAATTATAATGAGAATAACAAATGCAAGCATTGATGAATGTAAGTTTCCTAAATCTGAGAAAATGACTGTAGTCACACCAGTTCTGAAAAATGCACTGGACTATTAGGAATTAAGCTCATATAGACCTATTTCGAATCCATCCTTTGTTTCAAAAGTGCTTAAATATGTAGTTCTTGAACAACTAGTCAGTCACTTAGAAGTAATGGAAGCTTTGCCTGACAACCAATCTGCTTGCAGAAAACTATGCTCTACGGAGACAGCCATCTGTTATGTTGTAAATGATATGCGGGAAATAATGGATGAAAATAAATGTGGTATTTTAATACTGCTCGATCTCAGTGCTGCTTTTGATAAAGTTGTGCATGAAGTGCTACTTAAAGATCTACGGTCCATCTGCGTTGAAGATCAAGCCTTCAAATACCTAAAATACTACTTGGTAGAAATTACTGTGTATAAATTGGAAAATTCTTATTCATCATATGAACCCATAAACAGAGGCGTACCCTAGGGAAGTGTACTAGGCCCAATCTTATTCTGCATCTATACTATTGGTCTATTGAAAATACATGGCGCGAAGTTCAAACTATTTGCAGATGACACGATTTTACTTCCCCATAAATGATATACATGACACTACTGAAACTTTAAACAGAATCCTTGGGAGTGTTAGAGAATGAATGGCATTTGAAAAAACTAGAATTAAATGAGAACAAAACTGAAATCAAGGTGGTGGGTAAGAGAAACAGCGTGAGAAACTTTGGTGATATTCAATGAACATGAATAATGACTCACGGCCAATATCTACTGTAGTAAAGTTCGAGATCTAGGTCTATTTCTTGACTGTAACCTGTCTCTAAATGCCCAAATAAATAATTTAATAAAAACTGCTGGTTATCATCTAAAAAACATTGCGTTTACAAAAAAGTACCTGGAGGAAAATTCTGTAAAGAAACTTGTGATAAACTGTGTTATTACCAGGATTGACTACTGCAACTCTATCTATTACAATTTACCAAAAGTTCAACTTTAGAGAATACAAAACATAATAAACAGAGGAGCAAGACTGATATAAGGTGTCCCACCTAGAGAAAGGATCACCCATATACTAATCGATTTGCACGGGCTGCCGATTAAAGAGAGAATTGAATTCAAAATATGTACAATAACCCACCAAGTTAACAGAACCGTTCATCCAAAATACTTGAGAGAATTGCTACATATTGGCCAGCCAACAAAGCGTGTCGACACGAGAATAGTTACAGGTGGCTTCAAACTGTTAGAGCCTAGATATATGTCTACTTTAAGCACCAGAGCCTTTAAATATGCAGCCCCGAGACTATATAATAAGCTCCCACAAAACATTCGAATGATTAAAGACATTAAGGCTTGGAAGAGGAAACTGAAGACTTTCTTATCTAAACAATCTTCCAACAGTGACGATTTAACAGTAAATAAACAATATGGGATCTGAAATGATAAATACTTTAACGAACAAGGTAAAACAATTGCGGAGGTCCTGTAGAGAGTGGGGTTCTCCTGCTATATGGGAACGGAAAAGCAGCCATCAAAGAAAAGAAAGTATCATCTGCTTACAAATAACGTGGAGGTTACTAACAAGTATCATAAGTGAAGGGCTATGCAGCTACCTACAGGAGACAAACACCATCCCCCACCCAGAGTAAGGCTGTAGAAGAAGGTATACAGGCACAGAAGACCAGACCCTGATAGACAAAATGGTAATGAAGAACATTAGGAGAAGGAAAACCAGCCTAAGCATGGCATGGATTGATTATAAGAAAGCCTTCAACATTGGGTTTAGAATAAAAAAAAAAGTGCCTTAGTTAACATACATAAGGGCAAAGTAACAGGAACTGAAGGGATAAAACTACAATATGGAAGCAACATCAAACTCATAGATGATACGGGATACAATTACCTGGGAATAATGAGAGGAGAGGATATAAAACACCAAGAGATGAAGGACACGATCAGGAAAGAATATACGCAGAGGCTCAATGTAATAATCAAGTAAAAACTCAACGCTGGTAATATGATAAAACCAAAAAACACATGGGGAGTGCTAGTAATCAGATACAGCGCAAGAATAGTCGAATGAACGAAGGCAGAACTCCGTAGCATAGACCAAAAAATTAGGAAATATATGACAATACACAAAGCACTACACCCAAGAGCAAATACAGATAGACTTTACATAACACGAAAGGAAGGAGGGAGAGGACTACTAAGTATAGAGGACTGCGTCAACATCAAGAATAGAGCACTGGGTCGATATCTGAAAACCAGTGAAGATGAGTGTCTCAAGACTGCATGGGAAAAAGGACTGATAAAAGTAGACAAAGACCCAGAAATATACAGAGACAGGAGAATGGCAATCAGAACAGAGGACAGGCACAGCAAACCAATGCACGGGCAATACATGAAACAGACTAAAGAACTAGCCAGCAATAACACGTGGCAATGGGTACTGAGGGGAGAGCTCAAAAGAGAAACTAAAGGAATGATAACAGCGGCACAAGATCAGCCCCTAAGAACCAGATATGTTTAAAGAACGATAGATGGAAATAAAATCTCTCCCATATGTAGGAAATGCAATACGAAAAATGAAACTATAAACCACATAGCGAGCGAATGTCCGACACTTTCACAGAACAAGTACATAAAGAGGCATGATTCAGTGGCAAAAGCCCTACGCTGGAGCCTGTGCAAGAAACATCAGCAACCTTGCAGTAAGAAGGGTTTCGAGCTCCAACCTGAGGGAGTGATAGAAAACGGTCAGGCAAAGATCCTCTGGGACTCTGGTATCAGAACAGATAGGGTGATACATGCAAATAGACTAGACCGGTCGTTGATTGACAAAATCAAGAAGAAAGTATCACTCTCTGATGTTGCAGTACCATGGAACTGCAGAGTTGAAGAGAAAATAGAAATAAGAACGATATGTGATATGCCAGTGGAAATTGTACCGTAACTGTAATCATAGAAACACTAGCCAGGATCCGAAGATCCATGAAAAGGAATCTAGAAAAACTAGAAGCTGAAATAGCTTCAGAACTCATACAGAAGAGTTTGCTCCTGGGAACGGCGCGCATGATAAGAAAAGTGATGGACTCCTAAGGAGGCAGGATGCAACCCGGAACTCTACACAATAAATACCAACCAGTCGAAAGACCGTGAGAGAGAGAGAGAGAAATAATAATAATAATAATAATAATAATAATAATAATAATAATAATAATAATAATAATAGCAAACAGTGTTTATAATTTCTCGGTGCAATGAATTTTACTTATATATTTTCACTGTTGAAATTAAGAAGAATCGATTACTATAACAATCCCAAGGGCACCAAAATTTGAAAAGCAGTAGTAAGAGGAAAGATAAGGGAAGTGAAATTATAGAAATCTATTTGAAAAAAAAATAAATAAATACTTGAAAATATAGAGTAGCAACTTTTATTTGACGCATATGAAAAAAGAAAAGACACAAACTGAAATAGAAATTCTAAGTAAATTACACAAAAAAGGGAAAACAAATTAAAACTATGAAATAAATTAAATGGTATGAATTGGGGTAGCTACAATTTCAAAGAAATAAAGTAAAAATGAGAGAAAAAAATTCAGGACTTCGTGTGACGTGAATTAACGACTACCTTGAAATGGTTTAATAGTTTTCAGGAGGAGATATGATATTAAAAATAGTTTGAAAATTTAGTGACCGCTAATTATAATTCGAGAGAAATGAAGATGGAAATATTCATATTCTGTATACGAAAATGTTAACTCTCTCTCTCTCTCTCTCTCTCTCTCTCTCTCTCTCTCTCTCTCTCTCTCTCTCTCTCTCTCTCTCTCTCTCTCTCATATCTAAGGATTACATATTAGAGAGAAATTTGAATGAAGTCAAAATGAATCTATCCATAAAAATTATCCTATACGTACAACCAATCGCAACTTTTGCAGTTCGAACAGGTCCTGGTATAGATAAGTATGGCTCTAATTTCAACATACTATGAAATATCAATGAGCCTCCTAAATGTATTTTTCGTTAAGCAATTTATTCAGATATTGCTAATATAGTAAAAAATGATTTATTTCCATCTTTATAAAAGAAACGTTGAACTATTCCTTCGAAATAACTCTAGTTAGTCTTTCAGATGTATTCAAACTATATTACCGATTTTGTTCGCAATGTTAAGAAAAAGGATCCATTTGTCAGATCGGTGTGCAGGAGTCATCTGCAAGCTGCAATTTCTTATGAATAGATTACAAACCTGAGTAATTACCTAGGTAAAATCATAGAAACTCACACTAGGCTTAATTAAACTTGTATGATTACTTATGTTTGCTTAATAATATAATTTATAATCTTTAACGAGTTTTACATTTCAAAACGAGTTTTACATTCTAAATGAAAATCAATCGTAATCCTCAAAACGTCTGTGAAATATCCGAAAAAAGCATAAAAAGAAATCACTAAATATTTGTTCATTCAACACTGATATAAAAGTTTTGAGATCTTGATTTAAGCACAAATCCTATAACTATCAGCCTGAAAGTGCAGTGTTTTCAAACTAGCAATGAGCCTTGGTCATTCAACAATCATATAGTTTTCCAAGTTAAAATACGCAAAAATCATGTAGTTTTCCGAGTTCAAATATGCAATAATCATATAGTTTTCAAAGTTGAAATAAGCAACAATCAAATACTTTTCCAAGTTTAAACTATATAATCATATATTTATCGACACAAGATTATACAGAAATCACCGTGATATCGACCAACGATCGTGTGGTAATATCTCAGATATCGACCCCCCGACCCTACGATAATCTCCTAGATACCCTCCATTGCTTTGCAATGAGAATTTTGATGACCAAATGAGGGAAAAAATAAATGAAATTCAATTTTATCATTACAAGTGATGATTGTTGACTAATTTCTTAGTACATTACGTACAAGAAAAACTATCCGAGGAATATTTTGAAGAATTATATTATATATATATTGTATATATATATATATATATATATATATATATATATATATATATGTATATGTATATATATATATATATATATATATATATATATATATATATATATATATATATATATATATTTATATATATACTGTATATGTATATATATATATATATATATATATATATTATATTATATATATATATATATATATATATATATATATATATATATATATATATTTATATATATATGTGTGTTTTATATATATATATATATATATATATATATATATATTTATTTATATATATGTATATATATATATATATATATATATATATATATATATATATATACATATATATATATATATATTTATATATATGTATGTATATATATATATATATATATATATATATATATATATATATATATATATATATATATATGAGAAAATAATTGAACTTATAAAGGAAGTGCAATACGCAGGTTATACAGTGCATCCTTTAGGTCCTTGGAATCATAGGCTGTGAAAAAAAAATGACCCTTTTTGTAAGAAAATATATACCCAGAATCTATAAACAGAGACAGATATTCCTTTTTACAGAGGCTCCTCATTTACTCGAGTTGGTCAGGAATAACCTTATAGATTTTGGGTTCATGTTGCTAAACGGAGATAGAATTCCAGGTCATCCAAAAAGAGAAATGGTGATGAAATCCAAAACAGAGTATGGACTAACCTATAAAATAAGTCGGATTCACCTAAACGTTTTGGGTCACACCGGCAGCAATTAATTATGCTGCACAGTTGCTGTTAAGAAGATGCGGTAATGCTCTTAATTTTTTGGGAGGAAAGAGAAGGGTCTTTTCAATAATCATGAATTGTAGGTAACACCTTATTTCATATTTTTAATGGATGAATGGTTTGGTATTATGAATTCTTCATCTACATAAGGCGACAAACATACTCTATATACTTTCGGTGTAATCTTTGAGTACTGTGTATTGAATTTAATAAAGAATCATGGATATGTGATGAGATTCTTGAGGTAACTAACTGAAACATGCAGATAATGAAACACCTGCAAGTACACTCATTTCTGTCACTGAGAAGGAATCTTGGAGGCATGCAGGAAGTTATATAGATAAAATATCCTTCAAAATCTACATAATGCCAAAAAAAAGGGGAAAGGAAAAAAAAAAACTACAAGGGCCCAGTGTTGTTGTGATTGATAAATATTAGATAGATGTAATAAACAAAGATGGTCTTCATGAACCTATGATTTTTTTCCTTCCCCAATTAAGTAAGATGAGAAATTTATTTAGCTGTCGACGGCGGAAAGTTAAGAGTGGGAAATCCTTTATGACGAGATGAAACTTGCTAGAGTGGCCTTACCTTATGATGTTATATTGCTTGGCAAAAATGGTCTAATTTACAGAACTGGGTATCCCCCCCCCCAAAAAAAAAAAAGAGATTACAGAAGTATAAATAAGAAATATATGAAAATTTTAAAATAGATATAGTGTAAAAGACTTGAAAACTTATTTGTGAAACTACAAATTATATCTAATTTGTATATGAAAATAGTAGGGGACTATAGAAGCATAGTGAATAAATTAAGAAATAATCTATGAAACTGTAATTTATATCTTATTTATAGTTTCATACAAGTAATAATAGAAATTATTTTGTTTCATATTTTCTCTAACGATGCTTCATTGCCGAAGAGTGATACAGAAAACAATAATGTGTAAAATTTCCATGAGAAAAAATATCCAATAGAATATTTTTTTAATTAGGAATGGGTAATGAGTGAATAAAAAGGTAAATACGCAAGGGTTCCTTTAAGGCAAAGGCGTAGATGACGTCATGCGCAGAATTGGCCTAATTCGTTCCGCTGTTCTGCCAGCCTTATATATGCAGATCTTGGAAACACGATCATGCAGTAATCCACGACCTACTGACACATATAATGGTAGGTTAACCTCCAAGCTATGAACCCCCGATCGTGTCTTAATCTCCAACTATTCGACCGAAGATAGTTTGATAATTCCCGTGCTATCGAAGCAAGACAAAATAGTAATCACACAGGTAATTTCTTTAGTGCTTGATAATGACGCAGCTTAATCTCTCCTCACATAATCACTTTGTTTACAAGGCAAATAAGAGCATATTCCTCGAAGAATTCAAGGCTTTGAAGCCCGTGGATCTCTTAGGCTCCTTTTACGCCCTCCTTCTCCTCTCCTAATCTCACAGCTTTTGGTGTTGGAGGGAAATCCAAATAGATTCAGATACTTAGCGTCTGCTTGTGTCAATTAGTCGCTATTTCAGTAGATGCTCTTTAATTAATTACATTTGCGAGAGGTAGGTTGAAGAATGTGTAAGAGAGAGAGAGAGAGAGAGAGAGAGAGAGAGAGAGAGAGAGAGAGAGAGAGAGAGAGAGAGAGAGAGAGAGAGAGAGTAATTACGAGTTATGATTTTCGTTTTTAACCCATACCCCACTCAATAAACGATGGTCTTACGATTCACCAATGCTAGCTCCCTTAATATATATATATATATATATATATATATATATATATATATATATATATATATATATATATATATATATATATATGTATATACACACACACATATGTATATATATATATATATATATATATATATATATATATATATATATATATATATATATATATATACATATATATTGAGTATTGTTCTCTTATTTGTACATTACCTGCTGATTCTCATCATAATTTGTCGGACAGGAACTTACGGTCTAATTAAATTCTTATTCCTAATCTACTTATTTATCTCTGGTTCCGTCGTTGAATTAGTTTGCTATGTATGTTGCATTAGATTTTTCGTAATTCAGATCTTTCCGGACAAAATCAATCTGTTCGTAATGCTAGGTATTCAGTTAATTCTCTTTTTTTTTTTTTTTTTTTTTTTTTGACGGCTGTTTTTCCGGTCCTATACAAGAGGGGAACTCAACACTCTACAGGACCTCCACTGGCATTTTATCTTTTTTTTCAGAGTATGAGACATTTCATATCACCTATTACTCATTTACTATTATATCGTCACTGTCAAATGAGTCACAGAATAAGAAATTTTTAAGTTTCCACAAGAAAGATTTGATATCTTCAGTCAATCGGATGTCTCTTGCGAGCTTATTGAATATTTCTAGGAACGCTTCTTTAAAGGCTCTAGAGCCTATTCTTGACATATATCTAGGATCCAATATTTTAAAACCATCAGTAACTATTCTCGTGTTAACACGTTTTGTTGGCTGCGCAATATGTAGCAATTCTCTTGGGTATTTTGGACGACCGGTTCAGACAACCTGGTAGGATATTGGAGATATTTCAAATTCAATTATCGCTATAATTGGCAGCCAGTGTAAATCAATTACTAAAAGAGTGATACTTTCTCTGGTGGGGACATCTTTTATCAGTTCTCCACTGTTTAATATATATTGTTTTTTCTTGAGTTGTACTTTTGGTAAATACTGTAATAGATTGAGTTGCAGTAGTCAATACTGGTAATAACAAAGTTTATTGTAAGTTTCTTTACTAAATATTCATTCGCACACTTTTTTATAAAATAATTTTTTTTTTCTGATTTGATAGCGAGTAGTTTTACCTCATTATTTATTTAGGCATTGAGAGACAAGTTACATTCAGGTAATACACCCAGGTCACGATTTTACTAGATATTGGGACGGAGTCATTATTCAGGTTTATTTGAATATTATCTAAGTTTCTTACCCAGTTTTTCTTTCCCCCCACCATAAAGTCAGTTTTGTTCTCGTTCAATTTTAGTTGTTTGATTATCATCAATTATCAAACACTATTAACGATTCTGTTTAGAGTTTCAGTAGTGCAGTCTTATATATAATATGAAGAAGTAAAATTGTGTATTATTCGTAAATAGTTTGAACTTTACACCATGCATTTGTAGTATTTTCGAAAGACTGATATTATAGATGCAGGATAAGATTGGTCCAAGTACACTCCCTGAGGTATCCCTCTGTTTAAAGGTTCATATGATGAATAAGAATTTTTAATTTACACACAGCAATTTCTGCAAATCAAGTAGTCTTTCGTGTACTCGAAAGGTTGATCTTCAACACTGATGGACCGTAGATCATCTAGTAGCAGTTCATTCTAAACTGTATTAAAAGCAGCACTATTAGTAAGGCCTTCTCCATCTGTGACCAGGGTGTGAAATGGTCTTCATAATTGGGTTGTTGAACCTATTGAACTTTTCAAGTTCAAACATGCATCAATCTTTTTTAAGTTGAACAGGCTTAAAAAAGTCTTTTGTTATAGTCTAAATATGAAAATATGTTTTAATGTTGTAACTTTCTGAAATATTCCATGTCAATTGTTCACTACTTCTCATATAGCTTAAATATTTTCTTATATCCTTTCCCTACTTGGTTAATTCTAACTAAGGTTGTAGCTTAGCTAGTAATAATATTATTAGTATTCACATATGTTTGGTCTGTAGGACAATTTTCATGTCTCCACATATCCCTCTAAAACTCGTTACTCATTTAAAGAAAATTCGGATCATTTTATTTTTTCTTTATTTTTATGTACTCTTTTTCTATTAACATTCAGTTAGCATAAACTCAATCCCATCTAGGGACTATTAGTTTAAGCTGTTTACTGGGAGGAATACTGCTGTGGTTGGGAACCATGAGGGTGGGTTAACCTACAAGAGTGTCTCTTCACATGATACTGGAATTAAAACCAGATAGCTTCACCTTCACTGTTGAATTTGTAACGAAGTTTCCAGTCTCTTTAGTAAAAATCTTGTTAATACATCAACCCACTTTCTGACATTTTGCAATTCGTTTAGAGAAAAGAAGCTCCTCTCGAAAGAGGATTTTAGCATATGAAAAATTAAACTCATGAGGTAAAATGACTTCAAGCAATGCATGAAATGCTTCGTGAAAATTGTACCAGAAATTGTTCAGATGAAAAGACAATTTCTCGACCTACCAAGATTAAAAGAGAATGGTTTTATTTTTACCGCAAAAGATTAAAAATCTATCTCAGAGTTTAATGAGCTCTTTCATCAGACAAACGAGATCTTTTCTGCCAGCTTCATTGTAATGTCACGGGCAGATAAAGAAGTGTTAGTTTTATCTTAATGAAGTGAATTTCCAGATATTATTTTTACTCCAGTAGGTAAAAGTAAAAATAAAGGAAGTAGAACACTAAGATTACGTGAGATGATAATAATAATAATAATAATAATAATAATAATAATAATAATAATAATAATAATAATAATAATAGTTTAAAAAAAAAATATGTTGCTCCATGGAAGAGTAGGTTAGGTCGTTGATGGACAGGTTTTGCAACATTGAGGATGGTCAGTCATTGGATGGGTGACCGCACTTCTCGTTGTTGTTCCCTTGGAAAAAGGATTTTTACCATAATTCCTTCAGTCTTCTCAGCTGTAAATGAGTACTTATCCCTGATGGTGTAGTTTCCAGATATGAGTTAAATAGCAAAACTCAGCAATAATGGATAGAAATGAAGGATTAAACGACAATGACGGAAATGGAACATCTAGCAACAGAGGAGCTTCGTCTGGCTACAAGGTATTCAACCCAATTGAAGGGGAGGACGGTTAGAGTTTTGTACGTCGTTATCCAGAAACTGACCACGACAATCACAGAAACCAACAGCCACACACTGGAGCACAGAAGCAAACCAGAGAAAGAAATGGACAAGAGAAGAAAATAAGGAAATACGGATATAATAGACCAGAAGCAACCCAATGGAGAGCGGATATAGAAGACGGTCGTTTAACATCTGGAATGAGAGGAATAAAACCCGCCCAAACAGAGCAGAGGCTGGTATAACAAATAAGGAACATAAAGAAAAGAACTGGCTTTCCCCTTCAGGAAGAGAGAAACTGGAAAGGGACGCCCGGTTCTGACAACGAATTATAAGAAGATGGACTGCTAGACGATGTCACAAAAGAATAAAAGGGGAGATGAGGTATCAAACACAGACACACAAAGAAACACCGACAAAGTAGCAGAGGAGACGGAATGGGTAGAAAAGATTAGACAATGGAAGGTGCCAGATACAGAGAGACCATAGATCCCCTCCAAGAAAGCCTACAACTCCAAGAGATAAAGGGAGAAACCAAGGGAGGTCAATGAAATAATGGGAATAATACACAGCACCAGTATCACAGAAACAAATAACTTGTCATATGCAAGAGAAACATTAGTAGCAGAACTAATGGGGATACGAACACCAACAGCAGCAACACACCCAACCCTCCTTTGAAAAGGCTCCTGAAAAAGCAAATCATGGTGATTAGATCTGACTTGAGTAAACTGAAAGACATGGCAGAAAAAAAGGCTAAGAAGCAAGACAACAAGTGAAAAACTCAACCAGAATTACAAAATACAAGATAGGGAACTGAACACCACAATAGACGATGTAAAATAGATGCTTAAGACAAATGCACATAAGATCCAACGGTACACTTCCACAGGAATAAGGGATATCAACAGAACAAACTATTTGGAACTAACCAGAAAAGACTATACAGCTAACTAAGAGGAGGAGATAATCACAAAGAAATCCCTGAAGCTGAACTAAGTAAGTTACTCTGGGAAAAAATATGGAATAATCCGGTATCACACAACAAACATAAAACATGGCTCTAGGAAGTCAAAGAAGAACAAACAGGGAACATAAAACAAAGATTCACAGAGATCATGACAGACACAGTTAGACACCAACTAAAGAAAAGGCCGAACTGGAAAGCCACAGGTCCCTAAAAAGGCCATGGATACGGGCACAAAAACTTTTAGGCGCTATATTTATAAATAGCAGAAAAACTCCAGCATTGTTTCTCAAATCACCAGGCACCCTAATGGATGACCGCAGGATCATCCTTAGTAAAAAAAAAAAAATAAATAAATAAATAAATAAATAAAAAAAAAAAAAACACGAGTAAGGTAAATATAGCCAATAATTACAGGCATATCATACCTACCAAGAATATGGGAGTTACTAACAAGTATCATCAGTGGAAGGCTGTACCTCTACCTACAGGAGAAAAAAACCGTCCAGCACCAACAGTAAGGTTGCAGAAGGAGGTGTAGGGGCACAAAAAACCAGCTCCTGGAAGACAAAATGGTAATTAAGAACAATAGGAGAAGGAAAACCAACCTAAGCCAGGCATAGATAGGCTGTAAGAAAGCCTTCGACATGATACCATACATGTGGCTAATAGAATGACTGAGAATATATGGGGCAGAGGAAAACACCATTAGTTTCCTCAAAATATAAAGCACAACTGGAATACAGTACTTACAAGCTCTGGAATGAGGCTAGCAAAGGTTAATGTCAGGAGAGGGATCCTCCAGGGTGGCTCACTGTGCCAACTACTCTTCGTAGTAGCCATGACTCCCACGAAAAAAGTAATGCAGAAGATGGATGCTGGGTACCAACTCAAGAAAAGAGGCACCATAATTAACCATCTGATGTTCATGGACGACATCAAGGTGTATGGTAAGAACATCAAGGAAATAGTTACCTGCAAGAAGATTGTAAGAGATGTAACTGGGGACATCAAGATGCCGCTTGGAATAGAAAAATGTGCCTTTATCAACATACAAAAGGGCAAAGTAACAGGGAATGAAGGGATAAAGCTACCAGATGGGAGGAACATCAAACACATAGATGAGACGGAATACAAAAATCTGGGAATAATGGAAATAGGAAAGAATATATGCAGACACTCAAGGCGATACTCAAGTAAAAACTCAACGCTGGCTAAGTATAGAGGACTGCGTCAACATCGAGAATAGAGCACTGGGACAATATCTGAAAACCAGTGAAGACGAGTGGCTCAAGAATGGATGGGAAGGACTGATAAAAGTAGACGAAGACCTGGAAATATACAGAGACAGGAGAATGGCAAACAGAACAAAGGACTGGCACAATTAACCCAATTTACGAACAATACATGTAACAGAATAAAGAAGTAGCTAGCTATGACACGAAGCTATGGGTACGGAGGGGAGAGCTCAAAAAGGAAACTGATGGAATGATAACAGCGGCAAAAGATCAGGCCCTAAGAACCAGATAGTTCAAAGAATAATAGAAGGAAATAACACCTCTCCCATATGTAGGAATAGCAAGAGAATGTCCGACACTTGCACAGAACAAGTACATAAAGAGGCATGATTCAGTGGCAAAAGCCCTTAACTGGTGCCTGTGCAAGGAACATCAGCTACCTTGCAGTAATAAGTGGTTCGACCACCAACCTGAGGGAGTGATAGAAAACGATCAGGCAAAGATCCTCTGAGACTATGGTATCAGAACAGATAGGGTGATACACGCAAATAGACCAGACTTGACGTTGATTGAAAAATCAAGAAGAAATTATCACTCATTGATGTAGCAGTACCATGGGACTGCAGATTTGAAGAAAAGGAAACGGAAAATAGGTAAGTATCAAGACATGAAAATAGAAATAAGAAGGATATGGGATATGCCAGTGGAAATTGTACCCTACCTGTAATCATAGGAACACTAGCCTCGATCAGAAGATCCATGAAAAGGAATCTAGAAAAAAACTAGAGGCAAAAATAGCTTCAGGACTCATGTAGAAGAGCTTGATCCTAGGAACGGCGCACATGATAAGGAAAGTGATGGACTCCTAATAAGGCAGTATGAAACCAAGAATCCTACACTAAAAATACCACCCAATCGGAAGACCGTGATAGATTAAAAAAAAAAAAAAAAAAAAAAAAAATAATAATAATAATAATTATAATAATAATAATAACAAACCGTTCTTATTATTTTTGGGGGCAATGATTTTTACTTATAGATTTTCACTGTCGAAATAAAGAGGGATCGATTTCTATAACAATCCTAAGGGCACAAAAACTCTAAAAACAGTAGTAAGAGGGAAGATAAGGAAAGTGAAGTTTATAGTCAGATATTGCAAAAAAAATTAATAGAAATACTTGAAAATATGAAGCACCAGATTTTATTTGATGCATATGAAATAAGAAAATATTTAAACCAAAATAAAAATTCTTAGTAAATTACATAAAAAAAAAGGAAAACTATGATATAAATTAAAAAGTATGGATTGTGGTAGCCACAAAGTCAAAGAAATAGATGAAGTGAAAATTAAAAGAAAAAGATTCAGGACTGCTAGGGTCTCGGAATACCGACCATAATAAAATGGTTTAATAGTTTCCAGGAGGAGAAATAAGAGGTTGAAAACTAAATGGCCCTAGATATATTTCGAGAGAAATGACGATGAAAAAGTTTATA
>NC_090753.1:16635776-16645776 GCF_036898095.1 Palaemon carinicauda
ATTATTGCACTTGTGTGTGTGCATATGTGTGTGCGTGTCACGGACAATTACTAGCATATAATAGAAAATAAAATATAGCAAGAAATTAGAATGGCATGCCTGTATAGTGTACAGTGACTCCTTAAGAGTCAGTGTGTTGACGCATGTTGCGAAGTGAAGCGGTTTGTTCAGAACTGTGCCTATTATTATCACTACCATTGGTGGTAGCCTACCACTGTAGACTAACACCACTGGTAGCCTATACACGGTTAAGAATTATTATTTACTATTTCATTGTTACAATGTTAATATTCCCCTTCTGATTTATAATGGCTCAAAAAAAGATGACATATGATGATTCATATATGAAATTATGTTTTACTGTATTAACTTGTAAAGGGGAAGAGAAACCACAGTGTGTCTTGTGCTCTGGGGTTCTGCCATCTACTTCTCTAAAGCCCAGCAAGTTAAAGAGACACTTAGAAACGGAACCTCCAAGTTCAATAAACAAATATGTCGACTTCTTCAGGCGCAAAGTCCAACAATTGCACAAATGCAGACTTGATAACACAGGTTTGTTTTCACAGAACCATAAGTCTGGTTTAATGACCTCTTATGAGGTTTCAAGGAAAATAGCTGTTGCTAATAAAACCCACAACATCGGACAACAACTAATATCACCTTGCTGCAAAGATATCATATCGAATGTATTTGGAAGTTTTGAACTTGATAAGCTGAAGCATGTGTCCCTGTCAAATGATACTGTAAGGAGGCGTATAACGGAGATATCTGATAACATACTGTCGCAGGTGATCTTCAGGATTCAGAATTCTATTTTCAACTTGTTTTGCAACCCAGCTTAATGAAACAACAGATATTTCCAACTTAGCCCAACTTTGCGTCTACGTACGATACGTAAATGACAAACACCTGGAAGACGAATTTTTGTTTAGTGAAACTTTCAGCTCCAGAACAACTGCAAAGGATATTTTTAACAAAGTGGACAGCTTTTTTGAGACACAAGGTATCAAAGGGGAACCTGTTGTTGGCGTGTATACTGACGGAACTCCAGTAATACTTGGTTGTCGTTCTGGTTTTAAATTTTTGGTTAAGCAAAAATTGCCAGATATTATTGGTACACATTCCACTATTCACCGCCAAACATTAATAATGAAAACCATGCCACCTTATCAATGAGGTGGTTAAAGCAGTTAACTTCATTAAAGCTAATGCACTTAACTCTCATTTGTTTTCTTCATTAGGTAAAATGATTCCAAATTGGAAACACTCATATTGCATTCACACATCAAGTGGCTTTCCAAAGGGAAAGTATTGAAGAGAGAGATCGTACTACGTGAAGAAATGCAACAATTTTTTGTAGACACTAAGCCAGACATCCACGCAAAAATATCTGATGTACGTTTTCTTATATGACTGACATTTATGGTAGACATTTGAATCCATGAATTCCCTCAATTTATCACTGCAAGGAAAAGAGATCACAGTGCTCCATTGCCATGAAAAAATAACTGTTTTTAAAATGAAGCTCGAATTATGGCTTTCGAAGATAGAGAAGAAAAATTTTGCCACTTTTCCACAATCAAATACATATATTGATGAAAATGAGCTTAATGTCGAAGACGATATCATAGAGTTGATGAAACAACATGTATCACTGCTTAGTGAAGAAATAACTTATTATTTTCCTAACCAGCAAAACTTTGAAAAATACTATCAGTTTATCAACAACCCTTTTGTACTCTCTATTAATGATCTACCTTCAGAGGATTTTTCAATACAAGAACAATTTATTGAATTGATTAGTGATGCAGGTGCAAAACATATTTTTCGTGAAATGTTCAGTAGTGATTTTTGGATTGAAATTGCAAATTCCTATCCCAGTGTTGCAAAGATGGTACTAAAAGTGTTGATTCCATTTGCAACCACCCATGAGTGTGAGTCAGCATTTTCCACACTACTTGCCATCAAATCCAAATCCCGAAACAGAATAAAAGCAACACATGATATGAGAGTTGCACTGGCTAAAAAAAAGCCAGATATAGAAGAATTGTTTCAGGCAAAGCAAATGCACCCATCTCATTGAACGTACATTTGATAAATATGGTTGCATTTTCTGATTATATATATTTTGGCCAAAAAACGTTTTTGATTCAATATAATTTGCATTTTCTTATTAATTAAGTGGTTGTCAAATAAAAAAAAAAGTTTTCTGTTTCAGTAGATAAAGGTTTCCAATTTTTTATACGTAATGGTTTCCAAAAAAATACCTTTGTTTCAGTACCTTAATGTTACCATTCTCTGAATATATATTTGTTTGATAAAAATGTGTTGTTTCAGTAACCGTATGGTATATTTTGTAATGTTATTTGTAATTAATTTTAAAAAGGTCCGCCGAGTAATCTAAAACTTATAAAGAGACCACCATGCAAAAAATCTCACAATAGTTTGAGAACCACTGATGTATATATATATATATATATATATATATATATATATATATATATATATATATATATATATATATATATATATATGAATATTCATATATATATATATATATATATATATATATATATATGAATATTCATATATATATATACATATATATATATATATATATATATATATATATATATATATATATATATATATATATATATATATATATATATATATATTTACATATATATGTGTGTATGTATATACATATGTGTATATACATATGTGTATATACATAATATGTAAATATATATATATATATATATATAAATATATATATATATATATATATATAAATATATATATATATATATATATATATATATATATATATATATATACTGTATAGGTATATATGTATACATACAGTATATATATATATATATATATATATATATATATATATATATATATATATATGTATATATGTATATATACATACTGTATTTATATATATATATATATATATATATATATATATATATATATATATATATATATATATATATATATATATATATTGTTAATGCACTATTTTTCTATTGCTTAACGTGAATGATGGAGAAACACAATTTTGATACGCACATATAGTTCTTTATTAGATCCATGACGTTAACATCGATATGGTTATATTGTTAGGGGCTAATACATGTAGACTTGACGTATGTAGCATAACTTGCAGTGATGTGAAGTGACGTGATGTGGTTCAATTAGTTATGTAACATGTAGGTTTACAAATGGGAAAAGATGAATCCGTTATTCCAAAACAGTATATGATAGGCGTTTACTTACAATTGTGTTCCTATAACAAACGGTCCAAATATTCCTCAGTAAATACCAACTTTCGTTATATTCGTTCTGTATGAAATCACTTTTTAAACTGATAAGTTTTCTCATTTGTTTACAGGAAGACACAGTAGATTACCATAAAGTTCACGTGACGGAGAACTATGCGTAAATTAGCTAAAACAACCCAACACCAAGTAAACAATTCATATGGCCGAGCATAGACTCGAACCAGCAAACTACCACACAGCAAACCTTAACATTAACCATCGCGATAACTAGACAACAAACATTATTCACATTTAATCGTTGGGCATCAACATACTCGACCTCTAAATCATATGATTTACAAAAAAATATAAGATGCACAACTAATATTTCATTTCATTCTACAATACGTGAATAGAACATGAATAAAACAAGCTTAAGGAACGAACATTAAAACGATAAACACAACAAAATAAAAATGAGTTTGACAAACAGATATGAACTAGAAAATATATCAATGTCATATAGTGTCTCTGGATAATATCTATAACACTTGATCTTCTTTTGGAAGCAAGAGTACGAGCTTGCTCACTGGTCTGTGCAATTCAGAAGATTGGGTTCGAAGTTTGACGCTTCTCACAACGCCTCTGGAGTCTGGCAATACCTCTGTTACACGTGCTAGTGGCCAATGAAGTCTTGGCGTGTTCTCGTCTTTCAGGAGCACGATGTCACCTTCCCGTGTATTTCGTTGTTGTTTGTTCCATTTGGGGCGTTGCTGCAGGCTGACTATGTACTCCCTTTTCCATCTGCTCCAGAACAAATCCGACAAATATTGTACTCTACGCCACCTTTTTCTGGAGTACACATATTCTGGTTGCGAAGGTCCTGGTATTAACCTCTTGGGTGACTTCATATGGAGGATTTGACTCGGACTTAGTGGTTCCATGTCCTCAGGATCATCCGAACAGGTCGTGATCGGTCTTGAGTTCACAATATATTCTACCTCGCAGAGTAGCGTGCGGAATGATTCGTCATCGAGGCGAGTCCCATGGTCGAAGAATAGCGCAGATAGAACTTTCCGAATGGTACGGATCTGGCGCTCCCATACGCCGCCCATGTGCGATGCCATAGGTGGGTTGAGTTTCCAGTCGATATTCATGTACAGTAGTTTGTTTTGGATTTTGTTTTGGTTCAGATCTGACCAAGCCTTGTTCAGCTCATTCTGGGTTCCGATGAAGTTGGTCCCGTTGTCGCATCGGATTTCTTGTACCGTACCTCTACGGGCTATGAAGCGTTGCAGACAGTGAATAAAGGAATCCGTTTCGAGACTGTTAGCAGCTTCCAGATGAATGGAGCGACTGACAAGACAGGTGAATATGACGCCGTAACGTTTGAGCTCCTTGCGGCCCTCTTTTATAATGAACGGCCCGAAAAAGTCTACGCCTGTGAATGTGAATGGTGGAGCTGGCTCGAGACGATCTTGAGGTAAGTCGGACATTTTTTGCTCTTGGCATGGCTTTCTCATTTTTCTGCACGTTATGCATTTGTGGAGTTGACGTCGGACAGCAGAGTTGATTGAAACAATCCAAAAGCGTTCTCTAATTGCTGCAATGGTGTGATTTCTACCCGCATGGCCAAGTTTCTCATGAGCATCTCGTACGATTAGAGTGGTGACGTGCGAATGTTGTGGCAGTAGCATAGGATGTTTCACATCGGAGTCCATTGCGGCTTTCGAGAGGCGTCCTCCCACTCGCAGAGTTCCGTCGATGAGCACTGGGTCGAGACGGAATATCGTACTTGTTTTTGGTAGCGAGTGTTCTCTCTTGTCTTCTTTCGTGGTTGTTTTCTTGAGTTTCTCGACCTCATTTGCAAAGGTGATCTTTTGTATAAAGCAAACGATCGCCTTTTCAGCCTTTTGCATGATCTGTGCGGTCCTTAAATTTATAGTTTGTTCTTTGTTTTGTAAGAAAGCCAAAAATGCTATGAATACTGCTACTGCTCTCTTCAGTCTCTCCCACCTGGAGAAATATGTGATTAAAGTCATAAATGGTGATCCTTCTTCTGATGTAGTTGTAGTAACTAAAGACATTAAGTCTTCTTCTGTAACCTGCGGTTCGCTGCTGGGGTGCATCTTTGCAGGGCATTCTGAAGCCGGCATATTCAAGAAATCCGGACCTTCCAGCCAACGAGTCATGTCTGACGATATCACAGAACTTACTCCACGTGATGCAACGTCTGCTGGGTTCAAATCAGTGCTAACGTACTTCCACTGGTTAGCGTTGCTGAAGTCTCTTATTTGACGGACTCTGTTGGCCACAAACACTGGAAAACGCTTTCTCTCAGCTCTGATGTAATAAAGGACTGTCGTTGAATCTGTGTAATAGCAGATTTCGTTGAGATGGAGATCAAGCTCAAGGGTCATTTTCTGTCCTAAATTTACAGCTACAGCAGCAGCTGTGAGTTCAAGCCGTGGGATAGATGTTGCTTTCAATGGAACAACCCTTGCTTTTCCGATGAGAAATGAAGTTTTCGAACATCCACCCTCGTTTGAGGTTAGGTATGCAACAGCGCCATACCCAGATGTACTGGCATCTGAGAAAATGTGCATCTGAAAAGTCGTATCTTTTGCTTGCTGTGGTAACTTCAGACATCTCGGGATTGTTATCTTCTGAAGGTTCAGGACTTCACTAATCCATTGTTTGAAACGTAGCTGGTGATCATCAGGCACTTCGTCATCCCAGGCGAGATTGGTTTCTTTGCAGAGGTCTTGTAGTATTTGCTTTGCCAGCAGCACAAATGGAGCAGCGAAACCAAGGGGGTCATAGATGGATGATACTATGGAGAGTATGCCTCTTCTTGTCAGCGGTTTGTCTGGCAACAACACTGAGAAGCCAAATGTGTCCGTTTCGACGACCCAAAGTATTCCGAGGGCGTGCTCGGTAGGCAGAGGGTCATAATTGATGTCTCTTGTCTTTAACTCTTTTGATCGATCGTCAGCCGGGATGGTGTTTAGGACAGAGACGTCATTACTAGTAAATTTACACAGTCTGAATCCACAGCCCCGGCAGGCGGCAGTCAGTTCAGCAATCAGAGAACTGGCTTCGGTGGCACTGGGTACAGACTTTAGACAGTCATCGACGTAAAAGTTCCGCTTAATTGTATGGGCGACTTCTGAACTTAAGTTGCTTCCTTCATCTGTGACACGTCTAAGTGCGTAGTTGGCGATACTTGGTGAGCTCACTGCGCCGAACAGGTGTACCTTCATCCAGTACTCTTCGAGTTCTTTTGATATGTCACCGTTTGGCCACCAGAGGAATCTGAGATGGTTGTATTGGTGTTTGGGTACTTTCACTTGGTAGAACATAGACTCCACGTCACAAATGAAGGCTACTTGGTGTTCTCTGAATCTGGTTAGAACACCTATCAGAGAATTGGTGAGATCAGGCCCTTGCAGCAACTGATCGCTTAAGGATATTCCATTGAATTTTGCACTACAGTCAAACACCACTCTAATTTTATCTGGTTTTCTTTGATTGTACACTCCATGATGGGGAAGGTACCACACATGTCCAGATTTGGCTGTGAGCAGGGAGTCTGGGATACGTTCAGCATAGTCATTCTGGAGTATTTTGTCAATGAAGTTGACGTAGTCGGAGTGGTACTTGGGATCCTTTTGCATTTTCTTCTTTTGATAGAGTGCTCGTTTGATTGCAAGGATCTTATTATTTGGCACCATTACGTTGTGATTCCTGAAAGGGAGAGGGATCTCAAAGTGACCGTCTTTAAACACGACATTGCTTTCAGCCTTCTTCAGGAATGTAGTGTCCTTTGGAGACAATCCTTTCTCTCCAGGATACCTTGCTACCCGGCTATCAATTAAGTCACTTTCCAGAATATTCAGTATTCTGTTTGGGGAGATAATTTCAGTAGCCTGCTCAATGTCCTCGGTCACAATGCGATTACTGTTTACTCGATGTGTAGACGTTACACTGTTGTCTTCTACCGGGGAGCTGACTGTCCATCCGTGACGATACTGCAGAGCGAATGGGCCTTTGCCGTCTGTTGATATGATTTTCAAAGGCTCCATTGCTAGTGGGCAATTACTGCCAATCAGTAGACCGATGTCTATTTCTGGCATTATTTCAGGAATCGATTTTGCCACGTCGTGAAGATATGGCCAGCGTCGTAACAGTTCTGGACGGGGTATTTGATCATGGCTCACTGGAATTTCTTGTCTGGAATACGTTTTTGGAAGCAGTATACCATTCTGGCCGTTTATATCACTGACGACGAGATCCTGGACAAGGTAGCTTTTGACTATGCTTCCCCCATGCATAGTTTTCAGACGCAGATTTGTTTGAACACCGGAAGCTTGCAAGTCATCTTTCAGTTCTTCTGATAGGAAGCACCCTGTGCTTCCTGGGTCATAGAGGGCGTAGGTGAGAACTTCTCGGTTGGTTCCCCTCTGCTTTAAACGAACAGGTATTATTGCTTGAAGAACCATGGAGGAGTCATGAGAAATAACGTTGCTGGTAGCGGTATCTGGAGGGTTTTGGCTGGATTCCTCTGTACGGTTTTGAGAATATGAAGATCTGTCAGAGTAGTCCGACCTCCAAGATAGTTTGAAGCCATCTATATGCATGGCCGTAGGATGACCTTTGCCACATTTGTGACATTTTCGCTTGTTCATGCACCCCTTCGATGTATGATTCAGACCATAGCAACTGAAGCATCTACGCTGCTCTATAATAAACTTTCTTTTCTCTTCGAGAGATTTCTGCCTGAAATCTGCACAGTTATCCAGATCGTGATTTTTGCTGCAGTAAAAACAGGAGGGCGACCTAAAACCACGAGTTCTACTTTGGCTCTCATGATTAACTTGCATAGCAAATGCAGATTCTGTTGGTTTCCCTTTTGATGGTTTACTAGAATTCAGTTCTCTATGCATTGCTTCTTTGCCGAACACTGGGTCATTGACACACTCTGCTGCGTTAATAACAAACTGGACAATGTCACCAAAGCACGAAGACCTGTTCTCGAGGAGTCTGCGGTTTGTGGCTTTTTCGCGCCATTTATTCTGGAGATAACTTGGCAATTTCTGGACTACCACCTGCAGGTTCGGTGCATGATCAAGAACAGCCAGGTGAGTAAGTGTTTGCATGGCGCTGAAGCATTTTAGCAAGTAATGCGAATATCTTTTCAGACATTTCCCTTCGTCTGGTTTTATCGGCTTCCACTCGTTTAGTTGTTTCAAGTATGCCAGGGATACTTTATAAGGATCACCATACTCTTGTTGTAGCAACTTTCTTGCCCGACTATATCCTTGGTCTGCCTGCATGTATATACAGCTGCTGATGAGGTCCTTAGGTTCGCCGTCTGTATGCTGTAGAAGGTAGTAAAGTCTGTCGCTGCTGCTGGCTGTTCTAGAGGAGATCCTGGTGTCAAACGCCAGTATGAAGTCACTGTATTCCAGAAGATCACCGGTAAACTTGGGAACTTGCGGTGCAGGCAAAGCTAGAGCTGTGGCGATACCACTAATCTGCTGCTGTATGGTGTTAACTGGAGGTGAATTAGGCAGTGGATAGGGTGCACCAAAGTTACTGTTCACAGGTATATTTACAGGCGGATACGTATACTGTTCTAGGTTTGGAAACGTTGATGACTTGGCATTCGAAGCGTTGACTGGAGTTGCAAGAGTGTTAGTAACAGTCTCTGAAGAATTTCTGGGAACAAATTCTTGTGCAGTGCTGGGATTTAGACTGGGTAAGCTGGCACTATTTTCCTGGGTGACAGGGAGTATAACCTGGTTAGCCATATTGCCACCCCTAGCCGTGTTAGCACCTTCACTCGCACAAATTCCAGGGACAGCTACACTAGGTCCAGCAACCATAACATTCACGTCTTGATGGTTGGCTCGTTGCACAATAATGCTGGTATGTGTCTCATTGTCTTTGTTACCAACATTGTCGTCGCCAATGTAATTTTCGGTTTCTGCAAAAACACGTGCTTTTGCTCGAGTCTTGGCTATTTCGATATCCAATAGAATCTCTTCTGTCTTTGCCTCCTGTTCCTTTTTCTTTGTCACGAGTTCTTTTTCGGCAAGCAACTCGGCGAGACGTGCTTTGGCTCGCACCTTTTCGGACGTAGCCGATTTGCCAGAAGGAAGGGAAGAAGGCCGTTTGGAAGAACGTTTTGAACCAGATCGGCTTAAAAGACTCTCCAGGTCTTCTTCAAGTCGTTTTTCGTTTATAGCTATCCATTTACCAGTATGGTTTCGGAATTGCAGAATGCTAATTTCCTTGGACTCATATCTGGACAATTCCTGGTCCTCCTCCAATTCGTCTGAGATGTTATCCATGACACAATTGAAGTTTTCTTTGTACTTATCGAAAGCTTCGTTATATTCTTCTAGACACATTTTCACCAAGTGCAGGTTGTCCGGATTTGACATGAGGCCTATGAGTTCGTTGCGTTTTTTCGTTACGTTGCCAAGTGATGATCTCAATTTATTTTTTAATGTTCGAATATCAACTGTCGTACCCGAGTTTTCGTCGGGAGCACCATTCTGAATAGTCTCATCAGACCCCCCCATCTTGTCTGTAGTTGTTTATAACAGGCAGTAATTCCACTTCTTAAGACTCACGTATAAGAGTTATTATAGAATTCCAGCGTGAGTCGTTGATGGTAGTTTAACAATTTAATTGAACGATGTTAATGCACTATTTTT
>NC_090753.1:16650776-16653276 GCF_036898095.1 Palaemon carinicauda
AATGAGATGGGTATGCATCACAGCCTTGGAGCCCTACTGAAGCCCTAGAACATAAACTAGCTGCAACTCAAAGAGTTATGGAAATAACATTGATGGGATTAACACAAAGAGTCATGAAAAGAGGAACATGGACACGAAAGGAATCTGAAGTAGAGGATATTCTAACAACACGTAAGAAACAGGAGTGGATATGATAGGGCATAATTAGAACAACAGGCAATGTGTGGACATTACGAATAACAAAGAATGTCCCTAGAGATTATAAAGGAGACAGGGGAAAGACGATGGAATGATGAAATAAGAAAGTTTGCGGCCATGGACTGGTACAGTTGGACCATATACTATATATATATATATATATATATATATATATATATATATATATATATATATATATACATATATATATATATATATATATATATATATATATATATATATATGTATATATATATATATATATATATATATATATATATATATATATACATATATATATATATAAATATATATATATATATATATATATATATATATGTATATATATATATATATATATATATATATATACATATATATATATATAAATATATATATATATATATATATGTATATATATATATATATATATATATATATATATATATATATATATATATATACATATATATATATATAAATATATATATATATATATATATATATATATATATATATATATATATATATATATATATATATATATATATATATATTGCAAATATCTGTTTATATACAGTAATATATATATATATATATATATATATATATATACATATATATATATATATATATATATATATATATATATATATATATATATATATATATAAATTCATGCACAGCTCTCTCTCTCTCTCTCTCTCTCTCTCTCTCTCTCTCTCTCTCTCTCTCTCTCTCTCTCTCTCTCTCTCTCTCTCTTGAAATTGAACCCACAACTGTGAATAATATAATGGACTTATGAATAATACTTCTTCCTCAAAAGTCTCGTGCATGAGAGAGAGAGAGAGAGAGAGAGAGAGAGAGAGAGAGAGAGAGAGAGAGAGAGAGAGAGAATGTTAATATATTTAAATTGACAGTTTTTGTCTCCCCTGTCAGTAAAATTACTTTTCCTGGAATCATAAGGTACGCGAGAATAGTATTTCAGGAATCTCGAGGAGAGAGAGAGAGAGAGAGAGAGAGAGAGAGAGAGAGAGAGAGAGAGAGAGAGAGAGAGAGAGAGAGAGAGAGAGAGAGAGAGAGTAAATGTTGATTTTTTTCATAATATGTAAATGAAAAATTTGTACTGTATATGAATATAAATAGATAAATATTGAAAATGAGGTTTTTTGAAGGATGGTATTTAGATTTAATGTTTCCACTTCTTGGTTTCCATTACCTTTATAAAAGTACTCTTTACCATGTATTTTTTTCTCACTTTGTAAGTTCTTTAACTACTTCCAGCACTTTCACCAGGCTTTCTCCACTGGCATCTATCGTTACTATATACAATAAAATAGCATTTTAAAATTCCTTTCAATATATTTCCTTGCCCTACAACCGAAAGGCTATTCAAGATATTTTTCTATGAACTTTAGCATCATCAAATTATTGAAAATATACTCAACCTATGGAAACATATCATGCATCTGTCTCTGGCTTATATCTAGATTAAACAAGTGCTAATAATATACAACTATGAGAATATAATGCACACTTGTTTTACTTGAAGGAGATAAATCATAATGTCCAAATATATGTACACCTATTGTGACTCTAAATTAATAGATATTTCGTTTATATATAAAAGATTCATAGCTGTAAAATCATCTTTCACTTTCCATTGAATGAGGGAAGAACATTTTACATTTGAATGACTTTCGGGGAAATCGTTCTTGAAGTCCTTTAGATGTCAGTTAGTGGTGTCAGTGTCCCTGCAGGTGTTATGGAGGTTGCTGATTTTTATTTTCTTGATTCTGTTTTCTCGTCTGTGTTTTTATGTCATAATTACTAGCTTTCAAACTCGTTGAAAATTTTTTTTAATAAAAGAAATTTCTTTAGACATCTTGTGAAATTTGTTCTAAAAATTCTTCATCCCTCTTTTGTAAAATTGGGAGTAAATATTCCGATCAGCTCTGAGCTGGGTTGGTAGCTTTTGTGTTATGTCAAAATGTCAGTAGTTTAATATTATCTAACTCACGTGATGGAGAGACGCTGCTCTAAGTGGAAAGGGGAAGGAAAGGACAGCCATTACATACAGAGAACACATTAGAAGGAGGGATATTTATGAACATTCCTAAGTCTAATTATTACAAATAGTCTTGTTGAGGGAGTTAATTTATATCCGCGACGGAGCAACGTCTCCTCATCAGGTGGGTTAGATAATACTGAGCTTCTGACATTTTGACATAATACTTAACTACATATCCATAGATGAAATACCTGTAGTATCTCCAAAAAGCATGATGAGATGATTCCGTTT
>NC_090753.1:16658276-16665776 GCF_036898095.1 Palaemon carinicauda
CGAGAAAGAAAGGAGAGCCGCTCGCAAGGTATCTCTCCTCTCCCGTTTCGTAAGCGTGCATTGCGCCGCTCACGGCGCCATCTGTATTCCTTTTTGCGTAGCTCAACAACTCGGTGTTTTTTCCCTGTGTTTCTCGCAATTCTTGGATTATTTCAACTTTTAATGCTTTCTCCAACTTCTGCTTCTGATAAGTTGAGTATTATTTCTTTTATGTATAAATGTAAGCTCTTGGTAATTTTAAAAGTGATTTGATAGTGTTATCGTTGTTACAAGAGCTGTTGCCTACTGGAGGCGTACTGGACCCTGTCGCTCGCTAGGTATGAGTTATTTAGTTAGCCAGAGCGACGTTCCCGGCTGTTTCGCTTTAATAATTTTAGCTGTTTAGCGTTACATAGGATTTCTTTATATGATGCTTTTAGTATTTTTGTATTCGCGAAGGATTTGCTGATTCTGGCCTACGCTAGACCTCGTAGCCTAGTCGTTTGGCCCTAGTACTTTCCTGCATGATATTCAGATTTCCGAGTGTTTTAAAATTTTATTGAAGCTTTAGGCAGTTTTATACATTTAAGATTATGTTGATTTTCTTCCAAGATAGTATACGAGTGGGTTCCGGGGATTTAGGTAATCGATTCTCTTTGCGCCTAGGCTATTTGTCTATGGGGCCTTAGTATACTTTCTCACACTCCCCGGTTGCTCTCTTCTCTTCGGAGAAGGTGTGCAATCCCTTTCCCTCTGTTTAAGCCTTGGGCTTAACCCTAATGGTTTATATGAATTGACTTTAGATACAACTATATTAGGGTGTTTCTGTTTCTTCCTGTTTCCAGTAAGTCTGGCTTCAGGAAGGGGGCAGGACATCAGAGTTCTTAGTCTGATTCTGTCTAGCTTGTGGTTGAGATTCCCTTGCTAGACTGACAACAGACATAAGAGGCTTAGCCTCCTTAGTTCACTGTCGAAGGTTTCTGTACGAGATGATTCCTTCTCTTTGTGATCTAGCAGACTAGTCCAGTGTTGTTGTTCTCGGTGTAGAGGATAAGATCCTCTTTTCTGTGAATAACAACGCCTTCCTTGCTTCGGATCTCCCCTAGGCTAAGATGAGTTTTCTTGGCTGCGGGTGATTCATTATTAGAGCAAGGTTGGCAGGATCCTCTTCTCCCTTTCCCCCTCTTTCCTTTGTGATGGCCTAGCCATTGCATTCCTGTCCGTCATTCTACATCTGTACCTAGCATAGGTTAGGATGTGGGGTTGACTCAGTCCCTTGCCGGCCGGCAGTGCGTGCCGGCCGTGCAAGGGTCTTCTGCTTTGAGTGCTACCCGGACCTCCCTTGGTCTCTCATCCATGTTTGTCTGCAGAGCCAGATTGCATTGGTCAGGAAGCCTGAAGTTATATTCTCCCCTTCCTTATGTGCACTCTTTCGGGTTTCCGGGTTATGAGGTAGTACAGTCTCTTATCCCGGCATCCATTCTGTTTTCTTCTAGTGTTGTACCCTGCCCGCGAAGTTCTCTGGTTCTTTTGCTGCCGGCTGGCATTGGTTGTATACCTTTGCCGGCCGGCTATATATCACACCATTGTCTGCTGGCCGCTACGATTAGTGGTCGGCAGCCGGGTGCTATCTTGTGCAGCAATTGACTGTGCGGGAAATACAAGTGTGTGTCTTTCCTTTCTAGTTTAGTTGTGCTAAGCTATGTATATCCAGTGATATGTAGTTCACTTGATACTCATGGAATTTTCTTCTCTTTACAGGAGGACCATCCGAAGTGTGGAAGCGTTTTCAGCAACGTCCGCAGCAAGAACTTCTGCGGACATAATTTGTGTAGGAGGCACGCAGCATGCGCAGTCTCCAAAGGTGATCTCCGGTATTGGGACCCGCAGGTATGTACCGTGTGCAAAAACCTGATTACTGAGGCTTTTGATTCCCCTAAGACGGCGGAGTCAAGGGACGCAGCAAGGGAGAAGCTTCGTACCTGGGTAAGGGGCTTTCAGAAGAACACTTCTGGGCCCTATCTTCCAAGTGAGAAGATGAGGGCTTACCTTTTCCCCAGGGCGTCAGCTGATGTAGTGATTCCCCAGCCTCAAGTGGAGATACAGGTGGTTCAGATCCCTGTGGATTCTGAAGTCGCGGACGCCCTGCTGGACATCCAATTGGACGATAGGATGTCGGAGGTGTCCGAGCGTCTGGAAGATGACCTTCTGGCAGAAGACCAGGATGAAAAGCAGGTTCCAGACAATGAAGAGGAAGAGGTCGACGAGGTGTCGGTTACTCCGGTTCAGGCCCCGGAACCTATTCCCTCAACATCGCCCTTTCTCCCAGATGAGCTGGGAAAGACCCTTTCCTCCATCATTGGAATGATACAACAGATGCAGAGGGAAAATAATGAGAAGGCGGCTGCAATGGAGCTGGAGATGCGGAGACTTGCAGCATCACGTGGGCCCCAGAAGAAGCTCAGCGTGAAAGACCTTCCCTTGTGCTCTGATGTTAACCCTTGAAAGTATGCTGAGCACATGCCTATGACGACGGGAAAAATCGTCATTTCGGAGAAGTTGGGCTCAGTCCCCCTTGAGGAGGTGGAATTCTGGCCCAGCAAGGAGTCGTATCCGGACTGTTATGTCTGTCTAAGGAAGGAACCAGCCTCAAAGGAAGAAACAGAGCCGAAGGAGGTCATAGTTTTGGACCACACTAAGGCTCAAGCTTTATTGTCAAGCTCGATGAAAGAGAGGGGCTTCTCAAACTCGAAGGTACCTGCTTTGAGTAAGAAGCACCCTTCCTTTGTGTCCTCTCCTTCTAGAGCCTTCCCCTTTATGCAAAAAAGGGTTTTACGGCTGTGCTGAAAGCAGTCGAGGCAGGTAAGCCATGCCCCTCCTTGGAGGAGTGTAAACCTCTGTCTTTGGCCCTACCCATGGACCACAAGGACTGGAAGGACGTCCATCTTACCTTCTCAGTCGGGAAGTTGGAGGCTGATATTGCCGGACATCAGTTCGATGAGAACCTCCCCAAGCTGTCTGACTTTCTTTTGCGAAGGGAGCTTGAGATAAAAGAAAGACTTGCTGCCTCAATGTCTCATCAAACGACTCTGGAGACAATGGCAAGTGACCCCAAGGTCCATGAGATGTTCATGGTAGTGGCTAAGACACACCTAGTCACAGTGACGAAGGACCTTTATAGCTTCGTCAAAGCTAGGAGGGCTTGTAGGGAGTTCGTGTTCGCCTCGGCTACGGTGAGGCACAAGCCAAGGAAGCTAATCTCCTCCAACATTTGGGGCAAAGACCTCTTCCCTAGTGAAGTGGTCAAGGAGGTTGTAGATAAGGCCGCCACAGAGAATAGAAACCTTCTCCAGAAGTGGGGCCTATCCCTCAAGAGAAAGTCTTCCCCGGATGAGGGTCCCCAACCAAACAGGAAGACTAAGAAGACTAGGCTACCCTCTCGGCCAGCCAAGCCATTCAGACAGCAGCAGCAACAGCAATTTCCTATGCCTACAGTGCCCCAGATGGTGGCACAAACCCCGACCACGTACCAGTGGGTACCCCAAGCCGTGTCGACGCAGTCTCCGGCATTTAACCCAGTGTTCGGAGGGCAGTCAACTACCTTTCGAACGAAGCCTAGAGGAGCAGCGAGAGGTTCGTCTAGATGCCCCTCAAGGGGGAGGGGATTCAGGGGTGGTTGCGGTCAAGGAGGCAAGGCCTCAGGGCAACAGCAGTCAAAGTGAGACGATACCGGTAGGAGGGAGACTTCAGAATATCCGGGATCGGTGGACCTTCGATCCCTGGGCCCACAGCCTACTCAATAATGAACTGGGTTGGACCTGGTACAGCACTCCACCCCCATGCCCTTGATTTTTCCAATACTCCACCCCCCGTTCTGGAGGAGACAATCTAGAACTGTTGGAGAAAAGGGTAATCCGAAGGGTAAAGTCCATCAAATTCCAAGGGAGGCTGTTTTGTGTTCCCAAGAAGGACTCAGAAAAACTCAGAGTCATTCTGGACTTGTCGCCACTCAACAAGTTCATTGTGAACTGCAAGTTCAAGATGCTAACACTGCAACACATAAGGACCTTACTGCCCAAGAAGGCATTTACCATCTCCACAGATTTGTCAGACGCCTATTGGCACGTTCCAATCAATCGTCAACTCTCCCCCTACCTAGGGTTCAAGCTACATCGAAGACTCTACGCCTTCAGAGCCATGCCAATCGGGCTAAACATAGGCCCAAGGATCTTCATGAAGCTTGCGAGCGTAGCTCTCAAACAATTACGACTAAAGGGAATCCAGGTGGTAGGCTACCTGGACGACTGGCTGGTGTGGGCAGCATCCAAGACAGAATGCTTGCAAGCTTCCCTACAGGTGATCCAGTTCCTAGAGTATCTAGGCTTCAAGATCAACAGAAAAAAGTCTCGACTTTCTCCATCTCAAAAGTTCCACTGGGACCTAGTGTCACACCAAGTCTTCATCCCGGCGAAGAAGAGGAAGAAGATAGCTGGTTCTGTCAAGAGACTTCTGGATTCCGAAAGGATATCAAGACTGCGAACAGGAGAGAATGCTGGGTTCTCTCCAGTTTGCTTCAGTAACAGACCCGGTGCTAAGAGCACAGCTAAAGGATGCAACCGGAGTTTGGAGAAAACATACATCAAACGCTCGAAGAGATCTGATAAGACCAGTTCCGCTTCATCTACGTACGCTTCTCAGGCCTTGGTCCCAAGTCAGGCAACTAAAGAAGGTCGGTACTTCTTCAGCCACCTCCCCCCTCGTTGACTATTCACACAGACGCCTCGAAGGAGGGGTGGGGAGGTCATTCTCATCGGAAGAAGGCCCAAGGGACTTGGTCCAATCTATTCAAGACATTTCAAATAAACTTTCTGGAAGCTATGGCAGTACTCCTTACTTGAAGAAAGTCTCCCCTCGTCGCTCGATCCACATAATGTTGGTGCTGGACAGCGAGGTGATTGTGAGATGCTTGAATCGACAAGGATCGAGGTCACCACCACTCAACCAGGTGATGTTGGCCATCTTTCGACTGGCGGAAAAGAAGAAGTGGTACCTGTCAGCAGTTCACCTTCAAGGAGTCCGCAATGTGACAGCGGACGCTCTATCCAGGTTCACACCGATCTTGAGTCAAGTCCCAGAACTGCAGATAGACCTCTTTGCGACGAAAGACAACAAGAAGTTACCCCTTTACGTGTCCCCGTACGAGGATCCCTTGGCGGAAGCAGTGGACGTGATGTCCCTCGACTGGAACGGATGGTCCAGGATTTACCTGTTCCCTCCTCACAGCCTTCTGTTGAGGGTCCTCAACAAACTGAGATCTTTCAAGGGAGTAGCGGCAATAGTGGCTCACAAGTGGCCGAACAGAGTGTGGTTCCCTCTGGCATTGGAACTAGAGCTGAAGTGTCTACCATTACCAGATCCAGTTCTGACCCAGCGAGTTCAGAAGTCGACTGTCTGCGCTTCATCACAGAAAAACCCGGAACCTGCAGCTCATGATTTTCTCTCCCTAGCGGTGAGAAAACGTATCAGGATTTCGAAAGATAGTATAGACTTCCTAGAGGAATATAAGTGCAAATCTACTAGAGGCAATATAAGTCATCATGGAGGAAATGGGTGGCCTTTGTCAAGGCGAAGAATCCGCAAAAGATCTCGACGGACTTCTACTTATCTTTCTTCATCCACCTCCATGGTCAAGGGTTAGCAGCCAACACAATATCAACATGTAAATCTGCTTTGACAAGACCCATTTTATATGCCTTCCAGGTCGACCTCTCTAACGATATTTTTAATAAAATTCCGAAAGCCTGTGCTAGGCTCAGACCATCAGCACCTCCAAAGCCCATTTCATGGTCTTTATATAAAGTTCTTCATTTCGCTTCGCTGTTGAACAATGAGGAGTGTGCTTTAAAGGATTTGACCCAAAAAGTTATTTACCTATTTGCACTCATGTCGGGGGGCCAGGGTTAGTGAAATTGTTGCCCTCTCGAGAGAGGAGGGTCGTGTTCAGTTCTTGGATGGGGGATAACTGAACCTGTTTCCGGATCCTACGTTTCTCGCCAAGAACGAGTTACCCACCAACAGGTGGGGTCCCTGGAGAATCTGCCCTCTGAAAGAAGATGCATATCTATGTCCAGTGGAATGCCTAAAGGTCTATCTTCGTAGAGCTTCAGACTTCAGGTGTGGTCAACTATTCAGGGGAGAAACATCAGGCTCAAATTTATCACTGAAACAACTTAGGGCGAAAATCACCTATTTTATTCGCAGAGCAGATCCAGACAGTACACCCGCAGGTCACGATCCGAGGAAAGTTGCCTCATCCTTAAATTTCTTTAATTGTATGGATTTTGAACATCTTCGTTCATACACTGGCTGGAAGTCTTCCAGAGTGTTCTTTCGTCACTATGCCAAGCAAGTGGAGCAACGAAAGAGGTCTGTGGTAGCAGTGGGTAGTGTCGTTAACCCTGCTGTTTAACTCTGCGAGGAACAGTGGATTTAATTGGGACGATTAATTCCGGGGGTGAGTGTGTAGTTACGAACTGTTCTACAAACTAAGTGTTAGGACACTGGGTTGCCCACATTGACTGTTCCACTTTCAAAGGTGAACCTAGCGTAAGTGCAGACATGTGTGCCGAGCGGTTCCAACGCTAATGTAACTGATTAGTAATACAGACTTTTATGTTTTTGATACCTCGGTATGTTAAAAGTGGCACTAATGTTTTTCTTTCAGATAAACAAGTTTTCTGTTTACTATCATGCTTATGCTTATTTGTTGGTTATCCTCCTCTTATATATATATAATGGTTGTTTAACCTGTTTTATTTATTGTTTGTCAATAAACTAGTTCTTGTGAACCTTGCGTCTCCTTCACCTGTGTCAATTTATTTCATATAATTTTGCATTACGTTCTATGTATATTTATCTGGGATAATTCTAATAGATTGTTCCTTTATGCAAGCATTCTTTGCATTGGTTTATGCTTTCCCTTGGCGGGAGGACTCCCTGCCCTAAGGGGGACGGGTGGCGGATATGCAAGTTTTCCGCCTACTCGGATATAAACCTTTGTCCAATCCAGTATTGAACGGAGAGAACTGGTCGATATTTCATATTGACTCAGTGGGTCTTTATAAACTTTGCTTTACATGATAAAGGGTGAGACCACTATATTGGCTTGTCTGTTATTCATACATAGGTATATGTACTCTTCGAGACTTTTCCAGAGTCTAGTAGGACTCTTCCCTGTAGGGGGCAGGAAGCACTAACATGGTCTAAGGTTAGTTGAAAAGATGTATGACGGTAACATTTTAGATCTCTAGGTCTAGTTGGCCGGGAAATATCTTCGGGGAGTACAGCGCGTTTTGAGAATCCACAGATACAGTAATGCTCTGGTATACTTCCATCAGGACGACATGGCTTGAGCCCAAAAAACGGATTTTGAGCGAAGCGAAAAATCTATTTTTGGGTGAGATGGCCATGTCGTCCTGATGGACTCGCCCTTCCCTTTCTTTTAAAGGGCCGTAGGTCCCC
>NC_090753.1:16673276-16693276 GCF_036898095.1 Palaemon carinicauda
AAACATAAAGTTTTGGGTAATAATGCACTTAATGTCTTCAATATTTTTGAGGAGAGAAGTTGGGAACCATATCGACTTAAGAATAGTTTGCATATAATAGAAAGGCGTAAAAAAACCTATGAAGTTTGTCCAAAGATTCCCATATATCTATAACGAATCGATTAACAAAAATATTCTGATGGATAGCTTTTCAACGTAGGCCTGTCAATTTAAGCATCACTGTTATTGATCATCTAATCGTAAAAATCAAATGATTTCCTAACCATTTTCTTGATCAAGTGTTATCAGCTTTATTAGCTAAACCTTATTTTTTATGAGAAATATGCATTTTTTTGGGTCCTACCCCCTTTCTGAGGTACCGTGATTGTCCATCAAATATTCGCTACAGTATGTCAGTCAGGTGGTAATTACTGACATTAAAGGGCGACACTATTCTTCAAGTGGTTTTCATGTTAATCACTGGGCTATTGATGTGTCCATTGGTGATCATTTCTGTCAGATGGTGTAATCGTGTCTATCAACCATCTATCATGACCATCGTCTACTGTCTATCGAGTGTATCTCAAGGTATATATGGGCCTTTCCAGTCATAATTATGTTCTCAAGAGCGGTAATTATGTCTTTCAACAGTGGATATATCTATCTAGGAGTAATTAGGTCTAATGGATATCGCGTTTTTCTAGTAGAAAATAGGTTCATTAAATGGTGATTATGCCTAACGAGAGATAATTTTGTCAATTAAACAGAAATTATGAGTTAAGTGAAAATGACGTCAAAAAGTTTGATTCCTTTACCCCACGTGACTGGAAGACCATTTCTCCCAATAAGTCTATTTTGCATACATAATACAAAGGTTCAAGGTTTAAATGTATATCATGAATGGCACAGGCAAGGGACACTGGCAATACCTTAAACATCATCATATACAGTGCATATATCAGCACCCAAGCCTCATCTCCAAAAGAGAGGACCAGCCAATGGCTGCTTATGATTCAGAAGATAAACCTATAGGCTCCCGTAATAAAACCACATACTTCGCTCACAAGGATGGCAAGTTTACGAACTACAACAAACTATCAAGCTTAAATGGATCTCGAACCCCTGTCTAGCAGATCGCCAGGTAGAAACATTTATAATAGACGATATAGATTTTATTGATTGTGTCGATTAAACTAAAGATAGAAGAACATTCATACACAGCCATGATGTCGTCTGTTACTGTCTAAACACAAACTGAAATGTTTATTTGCGTGTACATATTCAATGCAGATTATCACACAGTACAAATGGAAAATGATTAAGACAATGCATTTGGACCCATGATTTACCATAGAATATAAAGCATGAAAAGACTTGCAAAGCAGTAAATTGTGAAATATGCAAATAGAGCAGCATATGTGTTCGGTAAAATAAAGCGACTCGGCCAAGGATTAGTTAAATAAGCTCTTTTATCAAACAAATCACTCCAGCCAAATAGCTTCTTTCTCTCTGAAACTAAGGACAGCCTAGGAACGCAATTTTTGTCATGTTACAATACAGATGTCTATATTGTTAAGGATACCAGACAACAGAAAAAAATTAATATCTCCTCTAAAAGTGTTTGGATAACGTTTCCTTATAATGGATAGGTAGAAAACCTCCAATATGATATATATAATAAAGATAATTGAATGAATGAGTAAATGGAAACACAAAATTAAAGAACTTGCACTATTATTTCTTCTAAGAAAGTAATTAAGATAAAAAAAGAACTAACGATAATATTGATAAACTAGGTGATAGTAATTCGATGTCAGACGTGTATTTATTTCCAATAAAGTGCATAATATTCTTCATAATTTTTGTTACATCATTTTGTGGCGAGGTCTAAGTTGTTATAATAATAATGATAATAATAATAATAATAATAATAATAATAATAATAATAATAATAATAATAATAATAATAATAATAATAATAATATATCAGTATTATTATTATTATTATTATTATTATTATTATTATTTCAATGCATGATGCTATAAGCCCATTGACTCCAACAGGAATAATAGTCCAGTGAGGAGCAACAATAAGAATGGAAAAAAATACTGTGTCTGAGGAGTAGAACTCTAACCTAAGTCAGTGAAAGCTCATGGTACAGAGATTGTAGCACTTTCTAACGCTGGAAAACCAAAAACTAGATTCTCTTTTACCTTTACTCAGTGCAAAGTAGCCAATTAATAATTATATTGCAGCAGTTAACACCCCTTCAGTGAATAAGACTGTAACGGCTACTATAATGTGGTTAGGTGCATGAGTAATGAGGTGTAGAGAATACGCCCGACTATTCACTGTATGTGTAAGCAAAGGAATATGACATGTGACTAGAGAGGGATCGAATGTAGTACTATCCGGCCGGTCAAAGAATACAACAGATATCTCGCGGTAGTATTTTACTTGAGTTCATATTCTGGTTTGTAGGACACGTTGTGCCCACTTCAAAAGCGGATGTTGGAATATTCTGCGTTTAATCAGAAGGAATATTGCTAATACTGATTTTACAAAAACAACAACAATAATAATAATAATAATAATAATAATAATAATAATAATAATAATAATAATAATAATAATAATAATTGTAGATATATAAATTGTGAGACCGTTACATTTACTGACGTTAATATAATCATACCTAAAGCAATGTATTATGTTCCCTATTTATTATATGTCTCTTGTAAATAAATACACCCCCTATGTACTAATATGTGTATATGCATCATATTGCAATGTTATTATGCATAAATATCTATTACATTATTAAGTATGGCAAAGCCCCGAAGACATGGCAACAATGTACTTCCCAGCCTTTGGGGCATCACACAGTGTGCTTGTATTATCGTTCGTCACCCAAGGCAGACGTATTTTCTGTTTGTTGTATTTAGTTATTGAATTGCACCTTCTCAATAGAACTTACGTTAATTTCAAGATTGTGTTTCCTTCCCAACCTCGCAGTAACACCCCCAATATGGTGCTGTGAGTATTTTGTGAGAAGAAAGGGTTTTACAAGTGCAAATCGATGATTACAGCCACCATTACTTTCCCCGTGAATCTCCATGGATTTATTGTACAGTTCATGTGCATTTAAGTGTAGTGTTCGTTGCCCATAGTGACTTATAAGTGGACCCTTTTAGTGCTGCGTGCCTTAGTGACTGTTAAGTTGTGGCGGGATGTCAACAAAAACAAACCCCCACACCTTTGATCACTCTTCTTTCAAAATATCCCACAACACAAACTTTCCCCCTGACTCTACTTCAAACTGGACTCTTGGACAGAAGGAAAATGAAAACAAAACATAACCTTAACACTATATTCTTAAAAGTAAACGCAATCATAAACCAAAAAAAACACTTATCACGAATCATAAACAATATTAAATATAAACCGTAACACCATTCAAATAAAAAAACCCTAACAACTTAAAATTAACACACCCAAAACCAATATTTGTTTATGTGTGGACCACTTTGTCCACACAAGGGCCAACAGTCGTTAAAAGCCCAAAACCACAACTCTGCAGCAACGCCACAATATGGCAACACTTGACACTCAGTCAATACAAAAATGCTTTCATTGATTTAGTCCGTAAGCGTAATCATCATCATCATCATCCTCATCGGTATCATCATCATCAACAGCAATCAGAAGTAAATTCGGTCCGGGTCGTCAACAAATAAATCAATCTGAGCAGTCTCAAAACAATCTAATGCAGGCCAGGTCGTCAACTAAAGATCGGCATTCAAAAATAACTCTCCAAAGGAGGAATCGCGGCCTGCCAAAAAAAAAGAAAAAAAACGCTTACGAAAACTCCTAACTAAACTAAACTATCGCACTATAATCAAAGATAAACAATAAACTTTCTATCACTCATGAACGCGCCTAACAAAATAAATAAAAACAGTACTTACTCAGAATATAAAAAAAAGCTTCACAGCCGGCTTTCGAAGAGCAAAAAAAATACACAGCCGACTTCTTCTATCGTTCGATATCCAATGCTTTCGCCCAAGACATTCATCATCACCCTATCCTAGCTAAAAAGTAAACAAACAACCTCAATTATACCAACAATCTTTCCAACTTCAAACAATCATTCGCTAATTACCCCTTTCCTCAGCGCGCACCGCGGACACACAAAACACGCACACACAAACGCACATACACACATACTCTCTTGCGCACGCGCAATCTAACAAAACGAAGCAAATGAAATTCTCTCTCTCTCTCTGACGAAACTAAAGCAAATAAACACGCTTTCTTTCTTTCTTGCGGTTTGACAAACTTAAGTAAATAAACACTCGCTCACACACACACACACACTCTCTCTCTCTCTCTCTCTCTCTCTCTAATGACAAAGCTAAAGCAAATAAAATGTCTCTATTTAACAATACTAAAACAACTCTCTCTCTCTCTCTCTCTCTCTCTCTCTCTCTCTCTCTCTCTCTCTGTGTGACAAAACTAAAGCCAATACTGTAAACACTCTCTCTCTCTCTCTCTCTCTCTCTCTCTCTCTCTCTCTCTCTCTCTCTCTCTCTCTCTCTCTCTCTCTCTCTCTCTGACAAAACTTAAATAAACACACTCACACACTCTCTCTCTCTCTCTCTCTCTCTCTCTCTCTCTCTCTCTCTCTCTCTCTCTCTCTCTCGATTTGGCAAACAAAAATAAATTAAAATAAAATTAATCCTCCACATTCCTCCCCCCTTACTTTGCCAAATCCTCACACAACACTTACTTATTTTCTCATTACCCAGTCGCAATCAGGAACAGGGCCTCGGCTTCGGGTAACTGGGCCTTCATATACCTGCACTCTCTCATTCACTTCTTCCATGTCGTTTTCATTCAACGTACTATTACTATTCCCGTCTATGCTCTGCTCGTCTAAGATATCATTCACTATTTCATCTACCTCAGTTCCATCTGGCCCGAAAATCCCACTAATTTCTGTCAACAATTCATCTATTACATCCAAACCATTTTCTACTTTAACAAAAGAATCATTCATACTGCTTATCATTCTCCTATCTTTCATTCTCGTGTCCGTCATACATTCTCTTGCCTCATCTAACGAAAAACCACACACACTATAAGTATCATTCATACTCATCCAAGTTTCATCTGTATTAATACATTTATCTTCCATACTCACCTGTACATTTACACCCTTGTCCTGCTTATTCTGATTCCCGCCTACAACTACAAAATTTTCCCGCCTTTTATCCCCAGTAAAATTCTCAGACTTCTTTTTCCGTCCATACTCTACTAACACCAATTGCTTATCTTCTAAACCTAATGCCTCACACATACTCGGTTCATACTTGTTCGTTTTAAGCCATTTAGTCATACCATTCTCCTGAATATATCTTGGTACCTCCTTCCATTTCCGCAACTGATTGTGGTGTGCCCTAACCTTTTCCACACTACCATCCACACTTACTTTACCTAAAACATAACTCAACCCACTAGAACCAACATCTAACACCTCATATGGACCTTCAAACTTATCACGTACCTTATTGACATTCATTCTTCCCTTTTCAATTACTTCTTTTAACACTTTCTCTCCCACTTTGTAGCTTTCAAATCTCTCATTTGCTTTCTTCCAAACATCTCTATCATTCTCGGACACACTCAATCTCGGTCTTACTATCTTTTCAAAATTCAACACAAACTTACACGGAGACATACCAGTACTCTTGTGCACAGTCGCATTATACGCCCACAACGCACGCCCAACATATAAATCCCAATCATTATCACATGTACTCATCATCCGCAAAATTTCTGTCAAAGTTCTTACAGTCCTTTCAGCCAAACCATTCGCACTTGGCATATACGGAGTCGAATACACATGTTCAATGCCCCATTCTCTCAACATCTGCTCAAACTCCCATCCAACAAACTCCGGACCATTGTCACTTAACATTTTTGCAGGCTTACACACACTCATCGGCAACATCACTTGACTTACCATTCTCGCTACAGTCTCACTTCTTTTATTCTTGATGGGTACGGCATACGCAAACTTGCTCATATGATCAACCATGACAATCATTCCCACATGTCTTCTCGCAGTCACAGGCAACGAAACACAATCAATCACAAACATCTCAAATGGCTCTTTCATACGTAACCTCAAAATAGGCGGACTTGCATGCATGCTCTGATACTTTCCCTTCTGACAATCCTCACAAGTAGTCGCTACATCCCTACAAATTTGGCTCAACCCAGGCGTAAACAACCTCTCTCGCATGCATTCCCACAATTTATTCTTCCCCATATGCCCATACCTGTCATGCACTACCATACACATACTTACAGCTGCATGCATTGGAAATACAGGAACATATATATCTTCATCCATTCCCTTATGCAAAAAATACACAATATTCTTACAAACAATAAATCTTTTAACAACTTTCTTATACGCTTCCAAATCACACGGCCATTCTTCCACCCTAATACCATTTAAAATACATTCACGTAACCTATTTATTTCGAAACATTCACCTTGCATTTCTTCCACCTCTTCTTTGCTCAACAAATCATCTTCACTCTTTGCAATATCAATCATGCCAACAAAATTCGCCATGAATACACTATTATCCTCGATTACTATTACCTTACAGCCATTCTTTGAAAGCAAACCCTTACCAACATCAACTGACACATGGTGCAACCTCAAAAAATCTATCCCTATCAAAAAACAACTAGGCATTTCATTCTCTCCCATTACAATAAAATTATGTTCAACTTCCATACTCCCTAGTTTCACTTTCAACCTCACTTCTTCCCAAACAAGTAAACTTCCCTGACCTATTCCATGAATTCTCACACTCGTACACTGTCTTTTCACTTCCCAATTGTACCTCTCAATTTCCCTGATAACCGACTCATTTACTAATGACACTTGAGCACCCGTATCAATTAAACTACAATATTCATTCTCATTTATATTCACATATGTCATCATCCTTCCTTTAACACCATGCATGCATACATTTACTCTCCTTTCAATTCTGTCACTCACTTCACCAATATGTTCATCATCATGTTCACTGTCCTCTATACCCCCATATCTTAGATTAAGGTCACTTGCACCATTATCCTTCTCACTCAACAATTTGCAACATTCCTCCTTACATTGAATCCTCAAAATATATTCCCTATCATTCTCCTTACATGCCCGATATTCCATCGGTCGATTCCATCCAAAATACAAATACACAGTTACACCATACAACATACTTACCACCATTAATATCTTTGATAATACTTCCCCTTCTAGTACACTACTCTCCTCCTCATATACCCTTTCTTTTGACACTTCATTCATCACCCTTCTTTTAAGCTCGCTTACGCTACCTGGTATTTCCGTATCTAACCCCTCTTGTATTAACTTACTTAAACCCATTAGGATACACTTATACACCATATCTTCCCCTTCACAACTCTGCTCCACAACTAAACCTTCAGGCAACCTTTCAGAATTCTGATTACTCTCTTTATCTTCCATCCTCCCATGCATCCTCGACATCGCATCTGCTATCACATTCTTATTTCCCGGTACATATTCTAACCTAAAATCAAATTCATTCAAATCCTCTATGGTCCTAGCAACCCTTGCATTCACACACTCTTTCCTTATCATATACACTAGGGGCTGATGGTCAGTACGCACAATGAATTTTACACCATACAAAAATACTTTCAATGCTTTCACACAAAATCGTATTGCAGCCAATTCCCTGTCAATCGTCGAATACTTCCGCTCAGCTTTATTAAACGCTTTACTAACATACGCTATTACTCTCAATTGCTCTTCTCCATTTACTCTCTGCATTTGAACCAAACAACCACCCATACTAACCCCACTCGCATCCGTATACAACTCTAGCATACTCGCATTTTCACTGTAGTCTGGAAATGCCAAAGTGACGTCTTTCGCTGCCTCTTCCTTCAACCTTTCAAACGCTTCTATCATCCGATCATCCCATTTTAACTTCGTACTATTCCTTTTACCCGTCCATTCATTCAAAGGCTTCCCTATACCTGAACAATCTCTAACAAACTTGCGCCCAAACTCAACCAAACCAAGAAAACCTCGCAACTCACGCACAGTCCGGGGACGTGGAAATTCTCGCACCTTATTCACAAACTTGTCACTCTTCCTTATTCCAGATTCACCCACTACATGCCCAAGAAATTCCACCTCCTTGGACAACCATGTACACTTCTCAAGCTTAATTTTCACACCAACTTCAATTAACCGCATCAACACTGCCTCAAGCAACCGCATATGTTCCTCAACAGTCTCGCTCGCAATCAGAATATCATCTATAAAAACAGTCACCTTCTGTCGATCAAAACCAGCCAATACAACATTCATCGCTCTTTGGAAGGCAGCAGGCGCATTAGCAAGACCAAAACTCAACCTTTTAAATTGGTAGTGACAATTTGTACTTGAAAATGCGGTAATGGGCCTGCTCCCCTCTGCCAGAGGCATCTGATAATAGCCCCGCACCAAATCTAATTTAGTAAAAACTTTCATTCCATGCATCTTATAAACACAATCAGACACCACATTCATTGGAAAACGTTCTTTAACAGTCACCTCATTCACCTTCCTATAATCAATACACATACGTAAACTTCCATCAGGCTTTCGTACAGGGACAATAGGGCTATTCCAGGCACTCTCACTCCTTTCTATTACACCCATACGCTCTAATTCCTGACACTGCTCCTCTATCTCCTTGGCAATAGGCGGAGAAAAATGCCTGGGACGCTGATATATGGGGGTATCTTCACTGAGAACTATTTTAAATTCTGGCAGGTCTGACCCCCCACAATCATCGTCACCGAGACTCACAACTCTCCGCTTATCCCATAACATCTTAAGCAATCGTTCCCTTTCGACCTCACTTATACTCTCATCTAACTTAATTCTTCCTTTCAACGTATCGTAATCCCAATCGTCATCGTTCTTTACCTTACCAGACATTACCTGTCTCGCCTTAACATATCTTCCATCCTCTACATTAATCAGTGTATACATACATCCCATGCAATCACCCTCACGTATTCCACGTACTCTCTTCCTCCTAACACTCGGCAACAACCTTACATACACCTTGGGTTCCTGCATATTCATAACACCATCATATACATACGCACTCGTTTTCACCAAATTACCTGCTTCCATACCTTCCACTACATATTCATCCTTGTCACTATTTGAAATTCCCAGACTGCTCGGCCATGCAACTTTTATACTAATCACCTCACCTTTCTTACCCGATAACTTTACACTTTCCTTTGCTACCAACGGCACTCCCTTCCACACCTTCGTACTCACTCTGCCGTCTTCCTTTAAATAAAATTCCCCACAAATATTACCTTTAACCTTTATTTCAATCATATTCACACTTGGATGTACAATCATACCACATTTTTTCAGAAATTTATACCCAAGCAGTACGTCATATTTCTCATTCGCTCCCTCAACCACGTAAAAATCATTATCCTCCATCATCAGCCCCCCAATCATAACATTTTCCCGCAACTTCCCTTGCACAGGCATACACAAATTACCAATACCTTTTACTTCACCCTTACATCCCTTAAATTCACAAACCTCTTTTACCTTATCATATGCATTCCTAAACATTAAATTGACACCACACCCAGTATCAATCAAACCAACCAACTCTACACCATTAAAAATAATTTTCACACTCATGCAATCATGTGCTCTTTCTCCCATCACATCTTCATGCAATAAACCCTCACGAACATGCATCACATTCACTCCCCACACACACGAGGACTCACCCAGCTGAACCCTCTGATTAATTAGTTTCCCGAACATCCTGGCTGACTTGATCCCTTCTTTCTACAAACCCTAGCCACATGCCCATCTGCACCACATTCAGTACACTTACCCCGCGGCTCCTTGCACATTCTAGCATAATGACCATCCTTACCACAATTACCACAAATTACATTCATACGATTATTACGGCATCCATTCGCTATGTGTCCAGTCATACCACACCGATAACACTTAACCACTTTCTCTTTCTTACAGTCGCTAATTCGATGCCCTGTCTCTCCACACCCGAAACATGCTCCTAATGCCCATCTACACTCGTTCTTTTTATGTCCTACCTTCCCACACCTATAACACCTCTCTTCACAGATACCACTACCTAACCTAACTTGCTGCGTACTAGCACTTCTATCTCTCCAAACTTGATTTCCCTGTCTAAACCCGTCATTTCTCGGAATGGGTATTCCTACATTACTCACCCTAACACTTCTATCTACTACACTATCAGCTACCCTCATTGGCCCTCTCATAACAGCATCTCTAAAACTACCAAATTCTGGCACACATTCCTCCATTCCAGTTCTTACACTCACAAATTTACTTTCTTTCATACACCTATCCAACTCGTAATCCTCAACTATCTCTAAAATATCATCCCAAGTCAATCTCTCTCTAGTCCACCTCATTTTCTCCTTCCGTTTCAAATTAATAAACTCACACACACTCTCTGGTACTGTACCCAAAAACTTCTTCATTAGTTCCTTATTTTCATTTATTCCTTCGTCCCCATACTTCTTTCTAGCCAATGTTTCTAACCGACATACATACATCGAGATTGCTTCACCCACCTTCATTCGTGCTTCATCAAAATCATTTTTTCGCTTATACCTAACACTACCTTTCGTACGTTTTACCTGTTCAATTATCCTATTCTTTACACTTTCATACTCAACCTCTCCTACACTCATTATCACCCCATACATCGTCAACAAATATCCTGACAAAAATTCTCCCAACTCCCTAGCCCAAACTCTCTTACTATCCCCATACTTAGCCTGACAAAACTTTTCATATTCCCTAAAGAAGTCATATACATCCCTACTGCTATGTTCATTAAAACTTGCACACCTAGGTACCTCTCTCATAAACACTGTCTTACAAACTTCCTCTACTTCATTCTCACTACTATCTTCACTGTCTACTCCCTTCTTGTTGCCTTCTTCTTCATTTGAATACAATGAATCTAATTCTACACTCAAAGTCCTATCTTTAACTATTCCCTTCTTACCCTTTTTCTTACTTACCACCTTCACCCATTCATGATCATCCTCACTCACACCCTGACCTTTCTTCTTTTCTTTCTTCACATTATCTTTACCTTTCTTCTCCTTCTTCCTATCACCCTTCGTTCCAATCTTACTATGTCTAGGCCCTTTACTTTCAATATCACTATCACTACCGTCCCCATTATCACTTACCCTATCCTCTTCCACAATCAACCCGTTACCAGAAGCAGAAGCCACTCCTCCGACTGCACCTTCACCTACAACAGTTTTCATCATCCCCATTACTTGCCCTATCATATCTTCCATTCGTTTCTCCATTCGTTCCTCATTCTCTTTCATCCTCATTTCAAAACATTCTTCCACTTTCGCTACAGTTCCCTTTAACTCCCTAAGCTCCTTCTGCATCACCGCATTCTCCCAGTTCAACCTCTCATTCTCTACTAGCAACCTCTCCTCACGCTCCTTACTCAGCCGCAATTCCTCCCTCAAAACCCTTAATTGCTCCTCCATTTTTCATCAACCTTAATCCTAATTCCGTCCTTCGTCCAACAGTCCAGCTTCTATCCCACCTCGGCAGTCCCTGTTCGGGCGCCAAATTTATGTGGCGGGATGTCAACAAAAACAAACCCCCACACCTTTGATCACTCTTCTTTCAAAATATCCCACAACACAAACTTTCCCCTGACTCTACTTCAAACTGGACTCTTGGACAGAAGGAAAATGAAAACAAAACATAACCTTAACACTATATTCTTAAAAGTAAACGCAATCATAAACCAAAAAAAAACACTTATCACGAATCATAAACAATATTAAATATAAACCGTAACACCATTCAAATAAAAAAACCCTAACAACTTAAAATTAACACACCCAAAACCAATATTTGTTTATGTGTGGACCACTTTGTCCACACAAGGGCCAACAGTCGTTAAAAGCCCAAAACCACAACTCTGCAGCAACGCCACAATATGGCAACACTTGACACTCAGTCAATACAAAAATGCTTTCATTGATTTAGTCCGTAAGCGTAATCATCATCATCATCATCCTCATCGGTATCATCATCATCAACAGCAATCAGAAGTAAATTCGGTCCGGGTCGTCAACAAATAAATCAATCTGAGCAGTCTTAAAACAATCTAATGCAGGCCAGGTCGTCAACTAAAGATCGGCATTCAAAAATAACTCTCCAAAGGAGGAATCGCGGCCTGCCAAAAAAAAAGAAAAAAAACGCTTACGAAAACTCCTAACTAAACTAAACTATCGCACTATAATCAAAGATAAACAATAAACTTTCTATCACTCATGAACGCGCCTAACAAAATAAATAAAAACAGTACTTACTCAGAATATAAAAAAAAGCTTCACAGCCGGCTTTCGAAGAGCAAAAAAAATACACAGCCGACTTCTTCTATCGTTCGATATCCAATGCTTTCGCCCAAGACATTCATCATCACCCTATCCTAGCTAAAAAGTAAACAAACAACCTCAATTATACCAACAATCTTTCCAACTTCAAACAATCATTCGCTAATTACCCCTTTCCTCAGCGCGCACCGCGGACACACAAAACACGCACACACAAACGCACATACACACATACTCTCTTGCGCACGCGCAATCTAACAAAACGAAGCAAATGAAATTCTCTCTCTCTCTCTGACGAAACTAAAGCAAATAAACACGCTTTCTTTCTTTCTTGCGGTTTGACAAACTTAAGTAAATAAACACTCGCTCACACACACACACACACTCTCTCTCTCTCTCTCTCTCTCTCTCTAATGACAAAGCTAAAGCAAATAAAATGTCTCTATTTAACAATACTAAAACAACTCTCTCTCTCTCTCTCTCTCTCTCTCTCTCTCTCTCTCTCTCTCTGTGTGACAAAACTAAAGCCAATACTGTAAACACTCTCTCTCTCTCTCTCTCTCTCTCTCTCTCTCTCTCTCTCTCTCTCTCTCTCTGACAAAACTTAAATAAACACACTCACACACTCTCTCTCTCTCTCTCTCTCTCTCTCTCTCTCTCTCTCTCTCTCTCTCTCTCGATTTGGCAAACAAAAATAAATTAAAATAAAATTAATCCTCCACAAAGTGACCTCCTCATGTGGTGTGTCCTTAATTAAGCACAATAACGAGTTTAGCACATAATTTAAGTAGACCGGCACACTGACATCTACAAATTTGAACGCTTCCGGGCAACTGACGTAACCAAGGCGACTACTGTTTGTCGAACAGACTACACCCCCTCCCTACCTGAACCATACCACTACACTTGGCAAAATTTGCATATAATCGTAAGAATTATAATATTTTTGAATATTTTGGAAAATTGGATTTTTATTTCTTACATACTCCTTCTTGATATGTTAATGTTAATGTTTTTACAATAAAACATGTCGGATTCGCAATTTCACGAGGAATCTACTGATATACGAGAAGCAGAGGTAGAGGAAAAATTTAATTCAATTGTTGGAGCTCTCGGTGGATTAACTGGTGAGGAAGTGTACCATTTCCCACAGCCGCTCATCCCACATTATACAACTCCTCAATCTGCTTTAGGAGCCGATTTTCTACATTTCATCAAGTATCTTGAACTATGTCGAATACAAGTGGATGCAAGAAGGCACCAAGAAGAGGATTTTCAACGAACGGAAGACGAACAACATCGACAGGAAGAAAGTGTTCGCTTTACAGCATTGTTGCAGAGGTTGCTTCCTGTTACCTCCCAACCTGACAGCACACATAGCCTTTCCGCCAATACATCTTCTGTGTCGTCAGTACCTACTGTTCCATCTTCAAGTTCATAAATAATACCTGCCCCTCAAAAAGCTATCATCCAGAACCCGACTAGCCTTCAAGCATATGCCAGTTTTCAATTTTTTCGTGAATGTAGGTGTAGATGGGACGATTATTCTATCATGGTGGATTTACCCAAGTTACCTAGAGAAAAGCAAATCATTCAGCTCAGAATGTAACTCACTCTTGAGTCGCAGAGGATCTTGGAACACACCCTGGATATTCCAACCAACACAGACAAGACAGTAGAAGAGGTCTTAGATGAGCTGCAGAATCATGTGAAAATTCTACGCAACGTAGCTCTACGCCGAAGAGAACTCTTAAATTGCAAGCAGTTTGATGGATAGTCATTTTCAGATTTTTATGAGCGACTTATGCATATAGCTGAAGATGTAGACGTCTGTCCGGGGAATTCATCAGTGTGTGAGGAAACTCAAATGAATAAGATGATTCTCATGGGTATGAGGGATGGGGAACTTGTCCAGAAACTCATCTCTCTTGATGCAAAAGCTTCACTACAGGACGTGGTCAATACTTGCCGCACATATGAGGCAGCTAGGGAGGCTACTTCTGCCATTCGAGCACCAACCTCCCAGTTACGTGTCATTTCACCATACAAGAAACCGAAAAGAGATGGTAAAAATCATTCTTCAACCCCACCACCCAAACCAGCTAGTCCCTGCCAGCGTTGTGCAAGTAACCACCATTCTTCCGAAGTTTGCCCAGCCCTAGAAAGCAGCTGCAAGAACTGCGGTCGACGAAGTCATTGGGACAGGACACCAAAGTGCCCAGCCAATGCAACACAGTGCCGAGTTTTTAACCATGTGGGACATTATGATAAATACTGTAAGGCAAAGAGAAATAACAGTACACAGGGTGGCACTTCAAGTAAATCAAAGGTTGTAAAGAAGTCCAGCTGTCGCCTAAGCCTGTCTGTGTTCTTTTAACATATGGAGATGTTACATTCTGAATTCAGATGTTACCTGACACGGGCTCCGAAGTCTGTGTAATAGGACCGCAGCTTCTTGACCTCCTTAAGATACCTAGGAGTAGTTTGAAGACGTTTCTTACAACTGTAACTCTAACTGCCGATGGTTCAGCTATGAAACCTACTTTGGGTACCTTCCAAGACATTCCTATGCTGGGTAAGCAGTCCTGTTCTGCTGTTATACAGGTTCATGATGGTGTCCAAACACCATTGTTGTCTTACAGCCAATGGAAGGAATTAGCAATTATTTCTCCCGACTTTCCCAAGCCAATGTTGGAAGTTGAGCATGTCAAAAGATGCAAGGTTTTACCCCTTTCTGCTACCACATCCCCTACTGAGGCAAGAAAATTTTTTCTACGGGAGTTCAACGATGTTCTGGTCACCAAAGAAGACCTCAAGACAACACCACTCCAGCCAATGACTGGCCCTCCAATGAGGATCCATCTCAACGATGATGCAGTACCCTTAGCTGTCCACACTCCACGCCAGATACCCTTTGCTTTCCGCGATCAAGTTAAGGAAGAACTTGCCTCCATGGTAACCCAAGGAATTATCAAACCTGCCGGTGATGAACCTTCAGAATGGTGCCATCCACTCGTTCATAGTAGGTAAGGACTCAGGTGTCCATATCACTGTTGACCTCAGTAAGCTCAACAGGCAAGTGTCCTGATCAACCCACCCTTCTCCAACTCCGTTCGCTGTCATCCGTAGTGTTAATTCGAAGGCAAGATATTTCAGTACAGCAGATGCCTTATGTGGATATTGGCAGACGGCACTTGCTGAAGAGAACCAACACTTGACAACCTTCATTACACCGTACGGCCGTTTCAAACATTGCAGAGGCCCAATGGGTTTTGCAGCTACAGGAGACGCCTTCTGTCACTGCGGTGATATGGCTGTTCAAGGAATGCAGAACTGTGTAAAGGTGTATGGATGACATACTTCTTTCTGATGAAGATTATTTCACTCATCTTCAACAAATCTACGAGATGCATCTTAGATGCCGCAAATTGAAGATTACTCTCAACAGAGACAAGTTTGTGGTTGCTGCATCTCAAGTGTCCTTTTGTGGATATCAGTTCTCAGAAGAAGGTATAGCAGCTGATCCTGGCTAAGTCAGCGCAATTTAAGGCTTTCCAGCACCGACCAATTTGACTGACCTTCGATCATTCATAGGTTTAGTGAACCAGTTGGCTGAATATACCCCTGAGATTGCTGCTAAAGGTCGGGACCTATGACCTCTGATGAGCCCCAAGAGAGCATTCGTTTGGACTTCTGATCATGATGAGGCCTTTTGTCGAGTCAAGGCCACCTTGGTAAGCCTCCCAGTCCTTGACTCCTTTGATCTTGCATTGCCAGTAATCCTCCAGACTGATGCATCTCGCCTATATGGACTTGGATACGCCCATCTACAGGACCATAGTAATGGCAGACTTTGTCTAGTTCAATGTGGCTCCAATTTCCTCATAGATGCCGAGTCTCGCTAGGGTACTATAGAGCTAGAGTTGTTAGCTGTGGTCTGGGCTATGTCTAAGTGTAGGTTGTATCTAGCTGGTCTTCAGCATTTTACTCTGATGACTAATCACAGGCCATTCATCCCAATTCTCAATCATTATACACCCGATGCAGTGGAGAATCCTCGCCTTCAGCGTCTCAAGGAAAAGATTTCACCGTACCTATTCACAGCAGTGTGGCAGGCTAGAAAGCAGCTCAGCATTCCAGATACCTTATCTCGAGCTCCAGTCAGTCAGCCTACTCCAGAAGATGAAAACACTTGTACTGATGTCGCAACACACGTCAGATATATCCTCAATGTCAATGCTATCATTGCCGAAGAAGATTTTACACCCCATTTTGCAGATAGGACACTTCAGGAACTCCAAGCTGCAGCAAGAGCTGATCCATCGTATACCCGTCTTGTGAATTGTGTAACTTCAGGATTTCCATCAAGCCGTTATAACCAACACCAATCGTTACTCCCTTTCTGGAAATTAAGGGAAACCCTCTAAACTGATGGTGATCTTGTTCTTTATGGAGCAAGAATTGTCGTCCCTGCTGTCCTCCGCCATTGTACTCTTGCTCGTCTTCCTGATAGTCATCGAGGAGTGGAAGCCATAAAGCGGCGTGTAAGACAGACCGTTTTTTGGCCGGGAATCGACTCAGACATCACCAGTACTGTCAGAGCTTGTGAATCATGCCAAATGCTGCAGCCTAGTCTTCAGCAGGAACCCTTATTGAATGATGACCACCCTAGGAGGCCTTTTAAGTCTGTCTCAGCTGACTTTTTCAGTGTCGCCGGGAAGTCATTTCTCGTTGTAACCGATCGACTCTCCGGGTGGCCTGTTGTGGTACCATGTAAAGGAGACACTACAGCTTCCAACACTATACATATCTTCTGTCGTTACTTCAGGGAAGTCAGTGTTTCCCTTCATCTCAGAAATGATGGTGGCCCTCAATTCGCCAGCAAAGACTTCCAAGATTTCACGATGAGATAGGGTGTCCACCACATCATGTCATCACCACATTACCCGCAGTCCAGTGGCCATGCAGAAGCTTCTGTAAATGTCATGAAGCACTTGATTCTCAAGACAACACCTTCAGGCAATATTGACTACGAAGATTTTGATCGAGGAATCTTGGAACTGCGTAATACTCCAAACTTCATAGGCCACTCTCCAGCACAGATTTTGTATGGCCGCCCACTCTGTACCTATGTACCTGCTCTTCCACAGTCTTTTTCAGAGCAATGGCAGGCCAAGTCTGAAGACTGTGACCGCCGTGCAGCTGCCCTTTACTGAACAAGTAAGACTACAATATGATCAACACGCCCAGCCACTTCCCAAGTTGCAAATAGGTCAGACAGTAAGGATCCAAGACCCGACATCAAATCGATGGGAAAAAGGTTGGAGTGATCATGGGTTTTGGCAAATCGTGGGACTAAGAAGTGCGTCTTCGCAGTGGCCGAGTTTGGTGGCGTTACCGCCGCTTTCTACGTCCAGTGCCCACGCCTGGTATTGACCCCCTCCCCCTTTTACCTGTGGCCCCTTGCACGGACATAGAAGGGTCCTTAGTCTCTAACCCCCAAGTGTTCCCACGCAGATCTCAAAGGCTCATTAGAAAGAGTTCGCTCGAGAATGGAACTACGAGCGCGAGGGGGGAGGGAGGTGTAGATATACAAAATGTTAGACCGTTATATTAACTGGCCTTAACATAGAATCATACCTAAAGCAATGTATTGTGTTTCCCATTTATTATATGTCTCTCATTTATTACAAGTGTCTCTTGTAAACAAATACACCCCTTATGTATCCATATGTCTATATGCATCATATTACAATGTTATTATGCACAGATATCATGGCAACGCCCCGAAGACATGGAAACAATGTACTACCCATCCTTGGGGCATCACACAGTGTGCTTGTATTATCGTTCGTCACCCAAGCCAGACGTATTTTCTGCCTGTTGTATTTAGTTCTTGTATTGCATTTTCTCAATAGAACTTACGTTAATTTCAAGATTGTGTTTCCTTCCTAACCTCGCAGGAACACCCCTAATAATAATAATAATAATAATAATAATAATAATAATAATAATAATAATAATAATAATAATAATAAAAATAATAATAATAATAATAATAATAATAATCAGTATTTTTAAGCGATAAATACATATATAAAATTAGTAAATTATTTAATAAATCCAATAAAATAAGTTATTTTACCAACAGGATTATCCAAACAAAAAAATATTACATAATTTTAAAGACAGTTATATAAGCATTAAGTAAGGAATGATAGAAAAATATAAATTAATAATCCATGCTCTCTCCCCCAAACAGAAAATCCTGTATTCCCAGACATCCACTTCGCCTCTCCTCCTCCTCCTCATCTTCATCCTTGGAGGAGCCTTTTACACAACCACTGATTTGACGTCACAACTCCTCTTCTCCGTCAGCGTTAATAATACCTTCAATTGTTGACGAGGGACAAGAACTTGCCTTGTATTCTCCTACTGCCTACACGTTTTTTACTTATCTTGTGTTTCTAGTAATGTCTTGATAATTTTTCTTTACTCTTGTAACGATGTAAGCCGGAAATTTGATAAACCAAGTTCGAATCTCAGAAGTCGAATAGAAAGAGAGAGGAAGGTTTAACGATAAAGGCTTATACTTCTGTTCAATTTAGCGGAGGATTGGGAATTTTCTTGTTATTCAGCTTCTGTGGTGAACTGGTAAAGTCGAATAAGAAGGACACTAAAAACTACACATGATTATGTCGCTGCCAAAACAACTAAATTCAATTACAGCTGTGGAGGCAGACTTTAAGATAAAAGTGAAACTCTCTCTCTCTCTCTCTCTCTCTCTCTCTCTCTCTCTCTCTCTCTCTCTCTCTCTCTCTCTCTCTCTCTCTCTTATGCATAAATCTTCTGCACAAAAGAAACTTCAATAACTGGCCTTGGAAGCAGTTGCAGAAATGAAGAATAAAATATTCAAACATTCCGTAGTTGCGTCTTTCTCTCTGTCTAACTGTCTCTCAAAACACTTGTGTGTACGTATCTCCTAAAACATATGCTGATAAATCTCCAGTATCTTATAATTTACTATAACATGAAAAATAAAGAAAATATTAAGAATTACCTTATCTAATCTTCTCTAGCCATTGCAAACGTAAATTCATTTACATTTTTTCAAGTACTATTTACATACTGCGATGGTGTTGGTACGTATTCGAAAATACCAATAAGGGTAAATGCCTTACCGTTCAATGCCGTTTTTGAAGTTACTTCATTCCAAGGTAACAAAAAAATCACCAGTTCATATAGAGCTCAGTAAAGTCATGTTACAAAGTCCATGGAATCTACCTGAGATTTTTTAAAATTAATATCTTTTTATAAACTGGTTAAATCAAAATTAAAACATTTTATATCTTACATGCCATACAAACACAGAGAAAACACACACACACACACACACACAAAAACATATATATATATATATATATATATATATATATATATATATATATATATATATATATATATATATATATATATA
>NC_090753.1:16695776-16703276 GCF_036898095.1 Palaemon carinicauda
AGAGAGAGAGAGAGAGAGAGAGAGAGAGAGAGAGAGAGAGAGAGAGAAGCCATCCACACATCATCGGAATTTTACCCCTCAACTAATGTGACGCACGTATGTCCATTACGGAAGGTATTAAATTCCGCAAAACCAACCATGCTTATGATTTTTTTTTTTATTATTATAGATAGAATGTGAAATATCGCTAACAAGTCACCTCTTTCATCTTCAATAGAAAGTCATAGGTAACGAGGTTGCTAATTGTAAGAGAATGTGACTTGCAATTCTGTCTAATTCTCAAGTATTTTAGATATTTTGCCATTTCAGCGCGGGGAGCTTCAATAGAGTATTGTGAATTGTAAATATTCGTATAATTACATATTTTAATGACCACATCAGGATGTTTTCACTGTGTGCATTAATTAATTAATTAAATAAGATATATATATATATATATATATATATATATATATATATATATATATATATATATATATATATATATATATATATATATATATATATATTTTACATAAGAATATTCAACGACTTGCTTTTGCTTGAAAAGAATACTTTTCACAAGTATTAAAATACTTTGATGACATTTTTCATATCAAATTCCAAAATGATCGCTACTATTATGTTAATTTCGAAAACTTTATTACAAAGTTGGTTAAAATATGAATTGGGACATTCATAAAAAGTGTCTTATATAAAATGTAATATTCGTATTACATAGTTTCAACATTAATTAAAACAAATCTAACATCTATTTCAAACCATGTAATTGAGAGAGAGAGAGAGAGAGAGAGAGAGAGAGAGAGAGAGAGAGAGAGAGAGAGAGAGAGAGAGAGAGAGAGAGAGAGAGAGAGAGAGAGCTGTGGGATTCATTAGAATTTATTTAAAATACTTTACAACTCTAGTACATTTAATTACAGCTTAAAATGAAATCCCCTCACCACCACAAAACAAATATCAATATCCTTTTCTTCATTAATGTCACCATCCAATTCTAAGGGTTGATTACTTAATCAAGCTTAGCTTTAACGCCATCCGTAATACCTCCTCTTATGACTTTTTTTTTTATTTTCTAAGGTAATGTAAGGTTTTTTTTTCACTTTTCTCTGGAATAGCCTCCTTTTGCGTAATGATACTGGATTCAGTTTACAATTGAAAATTTCACATAATTTTTTTGCTATTTTCAAAACAGTTTTACTTCTATGTATTCAACCATTTTAATGGGGTTCTTTAGAAATGCATCTGCTGTCTAGTAAGTTTATCACTTTCCACCCATCCATACGTTCAAATGGTATTTTGATACCAAAAAACGATTTGTGTATTACCTTATATATTGGGGCATACTCTTTAATAAAAAAAGTTTTTGAATAATTATCATAAATCTCCAAGTCTGTCATATGATTTTTAGCTTAACACTAATGCGTTATAAAGGTATTTTCATATCAGACAACGCTTCGTAAAATATTTTGTATATTGAAAACTATCGTGAACTCTGAGCTTCATCAAATGATGCTAGTTAGTCTCGTCGCCAATATATACCGGGTATCTCATTGTCTTATTATGATGTAAAAATGTGATAACCTTTAAAAACAGCATGTTAATAAACTTACTTTACATAAATTGAAGAATTATGCCAACTTTTGTCAACTACTTTACCTTTCAAAATATTCTCTTTCTTAAAATTGTCATTTTCTTTTTTATTATTTTAGTAGAAGCGTTCTCAATTATAACTAAAAGCAACAAATGTTGCAGACATATTTAAAAGTTATATGCGACGCAAAGGTCGTAGAATCATAAATAATATTGAAGGATTGAAACATTTCTCCGTTGCAAATATAATATTAGTGTTACTGTTACATTATGATTGATTTAGAGGGTTTTATGTCCCTCCTGTAGCGGTAAGGTCGTTAAAATAATAACGAAGACAAGATATATCAGAGATTTATGACTTCTGACAAAGGTTAATGGAGTCATTCATGGCCTCAGATCTATATGTGGTGGGAATTTCGTCAAAATCCGTCAGTTTCTTTTAACATTCTTAGAACCCGGATCCAGATCATCTCCATAATTTAATGGGGGGCTCCAATACCTAGGATCAATCTGTGGTGAAAATCTCGTTAGAGTAGTTTTGACGTAATTTTGTCCAGAGACCCACAGACAAATAATAATATAAAAAATAAATAATCTACAATATGAATCCAGATCATATTCAATATCTAATGGGGTCATCCATGACCTAATATCTATCTGTGGTAAAAAAAAAAAATCAAATCCGTCAAGTATTTTTGAGGTAATCCTCTCCACAGACAAATAAATAAATAAATAAACTAGAATCCTAATCTGGATCTATGGTGAAAATTTCTTTATAAAATCGATCGAGTAGTTTTAATGTTGTATTTGAAATGAAGAAAATTCAAATCTGGGTCTAGAATTTGGATCATCTCCGGAATTTAATGGGGTCGTCCATGACCTAAGATATACATGTGGTGAGAATTTTGTCAAAATCCGTCAAGGGATATTTTACGTAATCCTGTCCACAACCACACAGACAAACAGGTAAATAAATAGATAAACTGAAATCTAAATTCGGATCCGTATGATCTCCAAAATTTATTGAGGTCATCCATGACCGAACACACATCAGTGGTGATAATGTCATCAAAATCTGTCGATTAGTTTTCACGTTATCTTTAAAATTGCAAGATATTTAAACCCGGATCTAGAATCCGGATCCGGATCATCTCCAAAAAAATTTTGGGTTCCTCCAGAACCTGTGATCTATCAATGGTGAAAAGTTCCTAAAAATTCATACAGTAGTTTTAACGTAATTCTTTCCACAGATAAACGAACAATGCAAATCCGGATCTAGAATCCGGATTGAAATCCGGATCAACTTCAAAACTCAATTGTATTGTCCATAACCTAATTCCTTAAATCTGTCTTTGGTAAAAATTTCATCAAAATCCGTCGAGTAGTTTTGAGGTAGTCCTTTCCACAGACTTACAGATAAACAAATAAATGAATAAACAGACTCGATCGCATAGCCACCTAGGCAGAGGTAATAATGAGTAAAATCTGAAGTAAAACAGAGTTCTCTATCAACATTCCATCCGGAATTATGCAGACTAAATATGCTATATATATTACGTGGAAATTGGGTCATGAATCATGGCAAAAAGTAGCGAGAACGGATAATAAGCAACAGGTCAGTCGCATATAGAAGTTGGTCATTAGATGAAAAACGTGTTCCTGTTGATTAGATTGGATATTGACCTCTTGGCCTGATGCCACAGTAGTTGGGTGGTAGTGGTTGTTGAAGGTTATGGTACGAATTAAAGGAAAAGAGAAACTGCAGTTTTCCTGCTCTCGGACATAACACTTGAAAAGATAATCACTTATAGCATCAATAATAAAATGATATGTTATTCCTATCCTTTTTTTGTGAATTTTCTTTTGCATAATTAAATTATTATAACAGATAGGTTTCTCGGCAATGATAGAAAACATCTTTAGTAGTTTACCAACTCAAAGAAAATAATACTAATTATGCATTGAATGGATTTTAGAAAATAGAATACCCTCTAAATTTTCAACTACGTTCAATACCTTGAGCAAATTGAATGTAACTAGTGTTGGCATATAATACTTTAATATTCAGAAAGTTCTATCTAAAAAAAAAAAAAAAAATGTAAAATAAAAAAATTAAAAAAATTGCAATGTAAAATTCATGTTATTACCGTGTCCATTTTTTCTGACATGACAGATTTTTCCCTTAGGTAATGAAGAGTTTATATTTTGTGTTCAAGCGGAAACTCTTCCTGTGCCTTCCTTGAATGATTTAGTTATTTGCACACAATCCTTACAATAAGACTATTATTTCTCCTGCTTTTAAAGTATTTTTGAACTAGCAAATAAGAAATGGTTTATAAACTGCTTTTAAGGTTTCTCCAATACAGGAAAAGAGCAGTTTTATGTTATTTTCATTTTAATTCATTACAGCATGTGTTTTCACTAGTATAGGCCTTATTATAGTAACTCTAGAATCATTCAGAATACAACCTAACGAAGTAGTGAGGGTGAAAACGGGTATAAGAAAGAAGAGAGAATGGAAAATTGCTGTCTCTTGAAGAAGGTGATGAATTCACGAGATGATGGGAGAAGCATATGAGGAAGGCGAAGGTTTGGGTGGATGGATGGAGTGAAGAAAGCTCTAGGTGTTAGGAGGATAGATGTAAGAGGGGCAATAGAGCGTGCTCAAATAGGAATAAATGGCGAGCGATTGTGAAGCAGTTACGGTAGGCTCTGCTGCTTCTTCTGGTCACCTTGGTGACTTTTGAGGTAGCATCATTAGGGGCTTTATTAAGCATATGAAGCTTCATTTTGTGGTGAGTAACTGGAGAGGCAGGGCTATGAAACAACAGCACTACCAATAAATTTTGGCTGAATCCGTCGACAGGCTGGGAGGAATGGTGAGTACAAAATACCCCACTTGTTTTTAATATCGACTAGTCAAGGTGAGACCAAAGTTTCTTTTTTGGTGTTAGTGCTTTTAATATTCTTAAATTTCTCTAGCAACACCCACCTCATATTCACACACACCCACGCATTTATATATATATATATATATATATATATATATATATATATATATATATATATATATATATATATATATATATATATATATATATATATATATATATATAAATGTGTGTGTGTGTGTGTGTGTGTGTGTGTGTGTGTGAGAGAGAGAGAGAGAGAGAGAGAGAGAGAGAGAGAGAGAGAGAGAGAGAGTTTGCGTGCGCATGTGTTTCCTGCCCCACTCAGCTATATATCCAGACGTATAAACACTCGGAAACTACAACCACCACAAATGGGCGAAACTGTTGTGTTGGAGTTAAGATAGCGGGAAGGGTTAAATGTGTGCATATTTGTTTAAATATTTTTGTGTCCTTTTATAGGGATCATGTACGCTAGTTATATACATTATTGATTCATAATATTTACAATCTTTTTTTGTGTCTGTCTCTCCATGCTATGAGAGAGTGAAGTTGTCTAAAATACAGCTGGGGAATTACATACAACAGTTTTCGTTTGGATCTCTGCAATACTGTGTAAGTCTGCCTATCCTTGTTTTGATTGAGACAGGAGTTTACGAATGAGATATGATAGACATACTTCATCTCTCTTTCTCTCTCACTCTCTCTCTCTCTCTCTCTCTCTCTCTCTCTCTCTCTCTCTCTCTCTCTCTCTGAGTGTTTCTGTATGCCGGTGAGTGAGTACACTTGTGTGACCTGATAAATAACCTGATTTAACGCGGATAACAAAAGGCTATCGAGTGCAATATACAGTAGGTATAAATTTTCTTGAATAGTCATTGATTAGTTTGAGGTCGGAAAAGTGGGATAAAATGTCGGCATAGGATAGTTATTTTGTGAATTACTAAAAATCTGATCAAGATAGCGCTCTATAATACAGGCAAAGCATGGAGGGACATTGCTGCAATCAGCAAAAGTAAATTCCATGAGTTGGCGAAACAAGAACTCGACCATCTGATAACAGAGGTAGCTAAAAACTCCAACCGGTGTGACGGAAAAATATTCGCAGACATATTGAAACAATATGATCCAACAAACTGGAGCAAATCTGCGGAAAACTTCAGCAAAATAATAGAAGAAATTCCAAAGAAGATCCAAGTGATAAAGAGACTTATAAAGAGAGTTTACATCAATCAATCCATTCCATCTAAGAACAATAAGATGTCCAATATGGTGAATATGCTGATTGATGCATTGGGAAAAAGAATGCCAAAATGGTCCAATACATGTAAGATCTGGTATTCCATTAATAATCCTCAACAACTGATCAGAAAATGCGAAATTCAGCAAAAAATAAAAAATAGAGACACAAAGGTAATCTGCTCAACATGCTTAGTCTGGATAGAAAATATAATTAAGTCGAGACTGAATCTGCAAATAGAAGAAGAAGAAGAAGAAGAAGAAGAAGAAGAAGAAGAAGAAGAAGAAGAAGAAAAAGAAGAATAAGAGACTAATGAACAAGATATGTGTAAGGATGGAGAGGAAATCATTGATATAACTTATTGTGCCATCGAACAACATGTTTACGAAGAAATAAATTATCAAACGGAAACAAATAATAGACCCAAGAGACTCTACCCAAACCTATATACTTTTAGGAAAGAGCAAAAAAAAAGAACAAAAAAAGAAAGATATAGTCTGCAATTTGCTGAAAAAAGGGAATTGCAGAAATGGCGAAATATGCTACTACAAGCATCCAAAGATATGCCATAATTATGAAATATATGGTAAATGTGCGTATTTAGACAGATATAGAGAGGAATGCAGAGATTTCCATCCAAGTTAAGGGAATTAGATTGAAACTCCTGCTATAGTAGAGAGTAGAATCGTAGCCTGATAACAATAAAATTCAGTGTTTCCCACCGTAGCCCCTATATTAAGGGGTCAGTTGCCACACTTCATCCTTCAGCTTTATTCGCAATCAAGTTCTCTAACTCCTTCCCTAACAGATTCCTCCAAAGCCCTCCATAAACCCTGCTCAACACTTGCCCTCACCATCTCAGTCGCTAAAAAACACACAGAAAAAGAAAACAAAAAGAAAAAAAAAAGATTCCTTAACTCCTCTGGCATATTAGAGCGATAATTCAAAGCACTTAGGATTTCCAAGATTTGAATATATCTAAAATGTCCCCATAGTCGCAAGAAGATAAAACACGAAATGATGTGAATTAAATTCAAGTGTCCCTTCGCTTTTCTGAATTGTAATATACCGATGAATTCATAGCAGGAACGTTTTCTGATGGAAACTGTACTTGCACCAAAACGTTTCAAATGCTTGATTTAAAGGATTATTAAGTGTTACTAAACGTGTAATAGGTGGAATTTGTATGTTATTTTAGGGTTATGCCGCATGTGATGATTTGCATCAATCAGAGAGAGAGAGAGAGAGAGAGAGAGAGAGAGAGAGAGAGAGAGAGAGAGAGAGAGAGAGTGTGTGTGTGTGTGAGAGAGAGAGAGAGAGAGAGAGAGAGAGAGAGAGAGAGAGAGAGAGGGGGGGGGCAGGTTATAGTAATACAAACCCCTTTATATCACCAAAATATTGATATGAAACTTGAATGAGAGAGAGAGAGAGAGAGAGAGAGAGAGAGAGAGAGAGAGAGAGAGAGAGAGAGAGAGAGAGAAGTTACAATAAGTTACATGTAGACCCTTAGACTCACCCAAACCCCCACCCTTAACTCATATGGATGGTGAGGATGCAGATTCTACAAGAAACTAGCTACCTTGAGCGGGGACATTCCCAATAGGCCACCGAAGTTTCTTTTTTTTTTTTTTCTTATGTTATTAATCACAAGCCAGCTGTATAGTTAAGAGACTGACCATTATATACTCAAAAAGAGTTCATGAATTCACGCTGAACAATTCCATAAAGTTATTGCGATATACATATCTCTTATGAACTTTA
>NC_090753.1:16710776-16718276 GCF_036898095.1 Palaemon carinicauda
TTATATCCTTTATGGTTACGTTAAATAACAATATATTTTCAATAAATAATTATCATATGTGAGTCAAGTAGTCTCATGCCTAAAATAAATTTTTCAGAACTAGTGTTGAGTCTTGATAATTGATTCTTAATGAGGGCTTGTCAATCGAAACTATATAATTAATTCGGAATTCTTATCATTTTATTCCTTCTCTTTAAGCTTTTTTTCCCCATAAAAACATACCAGAGAAAGAAATTACAAGTAAGCAACTACGATAAATTGAAAGATAACATGATCCTTTGAATCGGCAACCTTAGCAGAACTTGCTGCCAAGGCTTCAGTATTTGCCAGATGTTGCTTTTTAGGGTGACATTTTGTCGGAAAAGAAACTACATGATATCTGCACTTCAGAACGTGACTGCATAATGAGACTTTCACAACAGAATGGTACAAAATGTTTTACTGATTTTGTTTTTTTCAAGAAAGCTTAATCACTGGACGATCTATCATTCCATTCCATCAATAAATACAAATATTATTCCTTATTGAAAATTGTTCTTTATATTTAAACATACACGTACATATATATATATATATATATATATATATATATATATATATATATATATATATATATATATATATATATATATATATATATATATATATATATATTTTTGGGCTCAAGCCATGTCGTCCTGATGGAAGTTCCTATAGGGTAGCTTCCTAGGGTATATTACAACTACGGCGATATTCCCAGAGAATTTACCTTAAGGTACCAGAATTCTAACTCCTGGAGCGAGTATCCCTCGTGAAAGGGATATCGCGACATATCAGAGGACGTATTCTAGACACGTCACATGGCAATCTACGACCTGAATAGAGATTCGTCTCGTGAGATTGACGAGATACGAATTCGGGAAAGAAAAAGGGGAGCCCGCTCCCAAGGCATCCCTATCCCCCCGATTCGTATGCGTGCCCTGGCGCCAATCCTGGCGCCATCTCCATTCCTTTTTGCGTAGCTTAACAACTCGGTGTTTTTTTCCTGTTTTTCTCGCAAATCTTGGATTTATTCAGCTTTTCATGGCTTCTTCGTCTTCGTTGACCTCGGATAAGTTGAGTATAGTGTCTGTTATGTATAAATGTAGGCTCTTGGTAAAATTTTGAGTGATTAATAGGATTAATCTTTGATACAAGAGCCGTAGCCTACCAGAGGTGTCCCTGGACACTGTCACTCGCTAGGTATAAATTAGTTAGTCAGAGTGACATTCCTGGTTGTTTTGCTTAATAAAATTTAGCTATTTAGCTTTACATAGGATTTCCTTTCGTGCTTAGTATTATTTGGCGAAGTATTCGCCATTCTGGCCTACGCTAGGCCATGTAGCCTAGTCGTTTGGTCCTAGTACTTTATGCATGATTATGGTTTTTCCGAGTGTAATTAAATTTTATTGAAGCTTTAGGCGTATTTTATACATTTTAGACTATGTGGAATATTTCCAAGATTGTATACGTGAGAGTTTCGGTGAATTAGGTAATCGATTCTCTTGGTGCCTAGGCTAATTGCTTATGGAGCCTTAGTATACTTTATCATACTCCCCGGTTGCTTTCTTTTCTTCGGAGAAGGTATGCAATCCCTTTCCTCTGTTTAAGCCTTGGGCTTATCCCTAAGTGGTTTTTTTCCGAATTTATTTTCGATAAAACTATACTAGGGTGTTACTGTTCCTTCCTGTTCCTGCTGAGTCTGGTTCAAAGAGGGGACAGAACAACAGAGTTTTTAGTCTGAGTCCGTGTTGTTTGGCTTGGGGCAGAGGTCCTCGCTGACCTAACACTTACAAAGGGAGCTGAGCTCCCTTAGGTCACTGTCGAAGGTTTCTGTAGTTATGACTCCTTCTTGTGTGATCGACCAGACTAAGTCCTGTTGCTGTTCTCGGGGAGGATAAATCTTCCCTTGGGAGTTGCAACGCCTTCCTTGCTTTGGTGCTCTGGAAGCTGGCAGGTATTATACTACTGCGCTGGCACTTTCCCTTAGATCTCCCTTAGGCTAAGACAGAGTTCTTGGCTGCGGGTGATCTGTCACTAAAGCAAGGTTGGCAGGACCCTCTTGTCCCTTCCCCCTCTATCTCCGTAATGGCCTAGCCATTACTGTACTGTACCTTGCCGGCCGGCAGAGCTGGCCGGCAGGGGTATTACTGTACCATATGTCATTCTACTTCTGGACCTAGTATAGGTTGGGATATGGATTGACTAAGCCCATTGCCGGCCGGCAGAGACGCTGGACGGCAAGGGTCTTATGTTTTCGAGTGCTGCCCGGACCTCTCTTGGTCCCTCATCCATGCCTGCCGGCAGAGCCGGACGGCATTGGTCAAGGAAGCCTGAATTAAGTTTCTCCCCTTCCTTATATGCACTCTTTCGGTTGCCGGGCTTGGGGGGTTGTGTACACTCTTATCCCGGCATCCATTCTATTTTCTTCTAGTGCTGTACCTGTCCCGGCAGCCGGCCTATGAGGCCGGCTGCCGGCCTATGAGGCCGGCAGCCGGGCAGGGGTAGTCTTCTGGTTCTTTTGCTGCCGGCTGGCATCGGTCTTGTACCTTTGCCGGCCGGCTTATGTCAGTCCTTGTCTGCCGGTCACCAAGAGTGTGGCCGGCAGCTGGGTACTACCTTGTGTAGTTGCTGGCCGGCAATCATTGCCGGCCAACACTGGCTGTTGCCGGCCGGCAGCTGCTGCCGCCGGCACAGGCATTTGAACCAGAGGGCTGCCGCCCTATAGCTGTTAAGTAGTATACTTTAAAGCTAATTGTGGTGTGTGCCGGCCGGCAAAGGCAGGCCGGCACACATCCTCCTATACTGTACTAGTATTCTTCTGTATAGCATATACAGTAAGAAGAAAACTATAGTAAAAGTTTAGGTACAGCACTGTATCTTCTAATACTATTGTGTTTTCTTACACAGCCCTTTGCTGTTGCCCTCAGACAGGAAGCAGAGTTCTTCCCCGTCTATTATCCAGGATTTTTAAAATCATTGCCTAGGTGTGAGCTCCACCTGTTTCCTCTGGAAACCTTGCATTGGTTACTCTAGTAGAGATAAACCATTTTTGATTTTATTATCTGGAAGGCTGCAGCAATGGGTTGTGAGGGAAACACAAGTGTGTGTCTTTCAATTATGAATTGTTATGCTATACTATGCATATCCAGTGATACATAGTTCACTTGATACTCATGGAAATTTCTTCTCTTTACAGGAGGACCCTCCGAAGTGCGGAAATGTTTTCTGCAATGTCCGCAGCAAGAACCTCTGCGGACATGAGTGTTGTAGGAGACACGCAGCATGCGCTGTCTCCAAGGATGATCTCCAGTATTGGGACCCTCAGGTATGTACTGTATGCACTAACCTGATTACTGAGGCTTTTGATTCCCCTAGAACGGCGGAATCAAGGGATATAGCTAGGGAAAAGCTTCGTACTTGGGTAAGGGGCTTCAAGAAGAACACCTCTGGCCCTTATCTTCCAAGTGAGAAGATGAGGGCGTATCTTTTTCCCCAGGCATCAGCTGAGGCAGTGATTCCCCAGCCTCAAGAGGAGATCCTTCAAGATCAAGTCCAGGTGGACGAGGAAGTCGCAGATGCGATGCAAGACATCCAGTTGTGTGACAGGATGTCTGACCTGGACGATCGTTTGGAAGAAGACCTCCTGGCAGAAGGTCAGGATCAAGTTCAAACCCCGGATGTCGTAGAGGATGAGGTCGACGAGGTGTCGGCTGCTCCGGTTCAGATGCCGGAGCCTATCCCCTCAACATCGGCTGGCCTCCCAGTAGAACTGGGACAGGCCCTCTCTTCTATTGTTGGAATGATCCAACAAATGCAGAAGGAGAATCAGGAGAAGGCGGCTGCAATGGAACTGCGCATGCAGTCCCTGGCAGAATCACATGGGCCCCGGAAAAGGCTCAATGTGAAAGACCTTCCCATATGCTCAGATGCTAACCCATGGAGGTATGCTGAGCACATGCCGATGACGACTGGAAAGATCGTCATTTCGGATAAGCTGGGTTCAGTTCCCCTAGAGGAGGTAGAATTCTGGCCCAGCAAGGCATCATATCCGGACTGCTATGTCCGGCTGAGAAAAGAACCAGCTTCAAGGGAGGAGACAGAGCCGAAGGAGGTCATTGTTATGGACCACGCTAAGGCTCAAGCCCTACTTTCATCCTCGATGAAAGAGAGGGGCTTCTCGAATTCGAAGGTAGCTGCATTGAGCAAGAAGCTCCCTTCGTTTGTGTCCTCTCCTGATAGAGCCTTCCCCTTTTTACAGAAAGGGTTTGCGGCTGTCCTAAAGGCAGTCGAGGCCGGCAAGCCTTGCCCCTCCCTGGAGGAGTGTAAACCCTTGTCGCTGGCTCTACCTATGGACCACAAAGACTGGAAGGATATCCATCTAACATTCTCAGTGGGAAAGTTGGAGGCTGATATTGCCGGACCGCAATTCGGCGAGGACCTCCCCAAGCTGTCCGAATCTCTTCTACGAAGAGAGTTCGAGACAAAAGAAAGACTGGCTGCCTCAATGTCTCATCAGACTACTCTCGAGACGATGGCAAGTGACCCCAAGGTCCATGAAATGTTCATGGTAGTGGCTAAGTCTCACTTAGCCACAGTGACGAAGGACCTTTATAACTTCGTCAAGGCAAGGAGAGCTTGCAGGGAGTTCGTGTTCACCGGGGCTTCGGTGAGACACGAGCCAAGGAAGTTAATCTCCTCCAACATTTGGGGAAAAGACCTTTTCCCCTACCGATGTGGTCAAAGAGGTTGTTGATAAGGCCGCCGTGGAGAATAGAAATCTTCTCCAGAAGTGGGGCCTGGCTATCAAAAGAAAATCTTCCCCGGATGAGGGTCCTCAACCAAAGAGGAAGAATATGAAGACTAGGCTACCATCTCGGCCAGCCAAGCCTTATAGACAGCAACAGCAACTGCAATTGCCTTTGCCTCCAGTGCCCCAAATGGTGGCACAAACCCCGACTGCCTTTCAGTGGGTACCCCAGGCGGTGCCAGGTCAGTCAACCACATTCGCCCCAACGTTCGAAGGACAGTCTTCTTCCTTTCGTGCAAAACCTAGAGGAGCAGCCAGAGGCTCGTCTAGGCGCCCCTCAAGGGGAAGGGGATTCAGAGGTGGTCGTGGTCAGGGAGGCAAGACCTCAGGACGGCAGTCCAAGTGAAATGATACCGGTAGGAGGGAGACTGATGAAATTTTGGGATCGCTGGACCTTCGATCCCTGGGCCCAAAGCCTACTCAAGAATGGACTGGGTTGGAGCTGGTACAGCACTCCACCCCCATGCCTTCGGTTTTTCCAACACTCCACCCCCATTTTGGAGGAGTACGTTCAAGAACTGTTGGAGAAAAATGTGATCCGAAAGGTGAAGTCCATCAAATTCCAAGGGAGGCTGTTTTGTGTTCCCAAGAAAGACTCGGAAAAGCTCAGAGTCATTCTGGACTTGTCACCACTCAACAAGTTCATAGTGAATTGCAAATTCAAGATGCTAACACTGCAACACATAAGGACCTTACTGCCCAAGAGGGCATACTCAGTCTCTATAGATTTGTCAGACGCCTATTGGCACATTCCAATCAGCCGTCGACTCTCCCCCTACCTAGGGTTCAGGCTACATCGAAAACTGTACGCCTTCAGAGCCATGCCATTCGGGCTAAACATAGCCCCAAGGATTTTCACGAAGCTTGCGAGCGCAGCTCTCAAACAATTACGCCTAAAGGGAATTCAGGTAGTAGCCTACCTGGACGACTGGCTGGTGTGGGCAGCATCCGAGACCGAATGCTTGCAAGCTTCCAGTCAGGTGATCCAGTTCCTAGAGTACCTAGGCTTCAAGATCAACAAGAAAAAGTCTCGACTTTCTCCATCCCAAAAGTTCCAGTGGCTGGGAATCCACTGGGACCTTTTGTCACACAGTTTCTCCATCCCAATGAAGAAAAGGAAGGAGATAGCGGGTTCTGTCAAGAGACTTCTAGATTCCGAAAGGATATCAAGACGCGAACAGGAGAGGGTACTAGGCTCTCTCCAGTTTGCTTCAGTGACAGACCCAGTGCTAAGAGCACAGCTAAAGGATGCAACCGGAGTTTGGAGAAGGTATGCATCAAACGCGCGAAGAGACCTGAGAAGACCAGTGCCGCCTCGGCTACGTACTCTTCTCAGACCTTGGTCCCAAGCCAGACATCTAAAGAAGTCTGTTCTTCCTCAGCCACCTCCCCCGTCGTTGACGATTCACTCAGACGCCTCAAAGGAGGGATGGGGAGGTCACTCTCATCGGAAAAAAGTCCAGGGGACTTGGTCCAAGCTATTCAGGACCTTTCATATAAACTTTCTAGAAGCTATGGCAGTGCTCCTTACCTTAAAGAAAATCTCCCCGCGTCACTCGATCCACATAAGATTGGTGACAGACAGCGAGGTGGTTGTGAGATGCTTGAATCGACAAGGGTCGAGGTCACCACCTCTCAACCAAGTGATGTTAGCCATTTTCCGATTGGCGGAAAAGAAGAAGTGGTACCTGTCGGCAGTTCACCTTCAACGAGTCCGCAATGTGACAGCGGACGCTCTATCCAGGTTCACACCGATAGAGTCGGAATGGTCCTTAGACGCAGGATCATTTTCCTTCATTCTGAATCAAGTCCCAGAACTGCAAATAGACCTCTTTGTGACGAAAGACAACAAGAAGTTGCCCCTGTACGTGTCCCCGTACGAGGACCCCTTAGCGGAAGCAGTGGACGCAATGTCCCTCGACTGGAACAGATGGTCCAGGATTTATCTGTTCCCTCCTCACAACCTTCTGTTGAGGGTCCTCAACAAACTGAGATCCTTCAAGGGGGTAGCGGCAATAGTGGCCCACAAGTGGGCGAACAGCATGTGGTTCCCCTTGGCGTTGGAACTACAGATGAAGTTCGTGCCGCTACCACATCCAGTTCTGACCCAGCGAGTCCAGAAGTCGACTGTCTGCGCTTCATTACAGAAAACCCAGACCCTGCAGCTCATGATTTTCTCGCCCTAGCGGTGAGAAAGCGCTTCGGGATTTCGAAAGCCAGCATAGACTTCCTAGAGGAATACAAGTGCAAATCGACTAGAAGGCAATATGAGTCATCTTGGAGAAAATGGGTGGCCTTTGTAAAGGCAAAGAATCCGCAGGAGATCTCAACAGATTTCTGCTTATCTTTCTTCATCCATCTCCATGGCCAAGGATTGGCAGCTAACACGATTTCAGTGTGTAAATCGGCTTTGATGAGACCCATTTTATTTGCCTTCCAGATCAACCTAGGTAACGAGATCTTTAATAAAGTTCCGAAAGCTTGCGCTAGGCTCAGACCTTCAGCACCTCCAAAGCCCATCTCATGGTCTTTAGACAAAGTTCTTCATTTCGCCTCCTTGTTGAGCAATGAAGAATGTGCGTTAAAGGATTTGACGCAAAAAGTTATTTTCCTATTTGCACTCGCGTCCGGGGCCAGGGTTAGTGAGATCGTAGCCCTCTCGAGAGAGGCAG